>NC_053025.1:503868614-504110434 GCF_003073215.2 Triticum urartu
TACCACTACATGCATATATGGCTGGTGGAGGCTGTATGGTTAATAGGTTTTGCGAAAAGCCAATTTTCCCTACTACAAAGGAATATATTTTATTTAACTACAAAGTTGGTTGAAAAACATTGAGAATGGTAAACCCCATCTCAATCCCAATTAAAAGGTAATTAATAACCCAACAAAATTAATTTGGAGTGATGAGATCAACATGATAATCCAAAAACATGATACTCAATATGTCCATAACCCGGGACACGGCAAACCATGATTAGTTTGTACACTCTGCAGAGGTTTGCGCACGATTCTCCACAAGACTCAATCTCCTCCGTTGGATTTCTCGCACTACATGGTGTTTAAGAAATGGATGACCAAGACATAGTCTTTTAGAAGCGTTAGCACCTTACGATGGGTAGACAGTACCTCCTACATCCCCTACATCTGCTAGTCTACCACCGTAAGAGTTCACACGACTTAATCAACTATGCCAGAGCCCATAATGGCTTGTGGCTGCATACGGAAGTTTTGAGTATGAATAATCTCATGATCCCTTTGAGCCTGGGTGGCAGTCCATAGGAGAATCACACGGTACCCCGGGATTTCCAAAAATTTAGGCAATCACTGGAATTCCCCAAGTGCCTCAATCCACCCATATGTGTGTTAAAGTAGCCACCTTAAGTTGAACCATTAATTAACAACTCACATCAGTCATGGAATCACTCACCCAATCCACGTCTACGAGCATAGCACAGCAATATAAGCAACGTAGAAGTAACTCCCAAAGGTTTGATAATAAACAGGTGATAGGTTCTACCTCATCTACTTCCCAATACCCACATGTTATCAATCCTACTCATGCAATGTTTGAGGGTTGAAACTAATGCATTAAAATTGGGTAATGAAAAGCATGATCAAAGTGTTACTTGCCTTGCTGATGATCCGCGAAACCTAGAGAATCGTAGTAGCACGCGTCACACTCCGGGTACTCTATCGCAAACAAACAAGCATACAATAAGAAATCAAGCAAGGGCACGAGTAAAACTCAAATAAGAGATCTAACCAGAAAGTTCAACTTAAGAACTCCGGTTTGCAAAAAGAATAAAATCAAACGAAGCAACAGAACTCAAATGGCGAAAGAAACAAGCTTCATTTACTAATCTGGACTAAAGTCAAATTTTACAGTAGCAAAATATTGTTTAAGTTGGTTAAACAGAATGAGGGCTTTGAGATGAAACTCTAGGCACTTGAATCGCCTGATTCCGTTAAACGAGCGAAAAGTTATACCAAAACAAAAATCGGATCAGAAATTGCGATCGAAAATAATCACGGAAAATACGAGAAAAAGAAAAACTGACGAACAGGCTAACAAACGAATGTTCGCTGTCTGCGGCTAAATGGTGAAAACCGTTCGTTAAAATGAACGTACGGATGAATGCCCGCTAAATAACTAAACCGAAAAAAAACCGAACCGAATCTAAAAAACGGATCTATGGTTTCGGGAAAAAAACCGATAGGTTCTCTCACGAAAACCGAGGCGGCGGCAACTACCTCAGGGGAGTCCGGCGGGACTGCGGCGGCAGCGGGCAGCTCCGACGAGGCGGTGGGTGCCGCCGGCGGCGCGGCAGCGGGGCGGCGCTAGGTCTGATGGGGCGGGGCAGCAGGTGGGCTGCGGGGTGCGGGGCAACGGCTTATAAAAGGGCCGGCCCGAAGTCGGTTTGACTTTTTTTTTAAATAATTCCGACGTCCAGAAAAAGAAATAAAAGAAATACTAAACGGACTCCAAAAATCCCGAAATAATTTTTTCCATCCTCTAAAAATAGGCCGGACAAGGTGAACATTTATTTGGGCCTAAAATGCAATTTTGAAAAACACAAAATATTCCTAATTCAAATAAAATAGCGATAAAACTCTGAATGAAAATCTTATTTGATTTTAATATTAAATATCCAATATTTCTTTATTTTGAGGAAGTCATTTTATCCTCTCTCCTTTTATTTTTTATAAAAGAAATATTCGAGAGAAAATACTTAAAATCAAACGACCCTCTCTTCAAAATTTGAGAAAACTCAAATATGAAAATAACGAAATCCCCAACTCTCTCTATGGGTCATTGAGTTGCGTAGAATTTCTAGGATCAAACCAAAATGCAATAAAATATGATATGCAATGATGATCTAATGTATAACATTCCAAATTGAAAATTTGGGATGTTACAAACCTACCCCCTTAAGATGAATCTCGCCCTCGAGATTCGGGTTGGCTAGAAAATAGGTGAGGGTGATCTTTCCGTAGGTCTTCCTCTCGTTCCCAGGTGGCTTCATCTTCAGTATGGTGGCTCCACTGAACTTTGAAAAATTTGATAACCGTGCTGCGTGTGACTCGGCTAGCAAACTCGAGTATCTTGACTGGTTTCTCCTCATATGTCAAATCACTATCCAACTGTCTCGCTTCCAGTGGCACTGTATCTCTCAGAGGAATATCAGCCATCTCTGCATGGCACTTCTTCAACTGAGAAACATGGAACACATCGTGAACTCCTAACAATCCTTCGGGTAATTCCAATTTGTAAGCAACTTCTCCCATACGTTCCAATAGTTTGTATGGTCCCACAAAATAGGGCGCTAACTTTCCCTTAACTCCGAAGCGCTATACTCCTCGAAGTGGAGATACACGAAGATACACTCTATATCCAAATTCGTAAATTTTCTTCTTGCGTTTAGAATCCGCACAGCTCTTCTGCCTGGACTGGGCTACCTTGAGTCTATCACGAATTAGCTTAACCTTCTCTTCAAACTCTTTAACAAATCTGGTCCAAAAAACTGTCGGTCTCCAACTTCGTCCCACAATAACGGTATTCTGCACCTCCTTCCGTACAGTGCTTCGAAAGGGGCCATCTTCAAACTGGCTTGGTAGCTGTTGTTGTATGAGAACTCTGCGTAAGGCAAATTTTCATCCCAACTAGATCCATAGTCTAGTGCACGAGCTGTCAACATGTCCTCCAGAATTTGATTGACTCTTTCGGTCTGTCCATCTATCTACAGGAGGAAAGCTGTACTAAACTCTAGCCTGGTTCCCAAAGTTTCATGCAACTGATTCCAAAACATTGAGGTAAACTGGGTTCCTCTATCTGATACAATTGTCCTCAGAACTCCATGCAAACATACGATCCTGGTCATGTATATCTTTGCCAACTAAGCACTAGTGTAAGTGGTCTTCACTGGAATGAAATGAGCTACTTTCGTCAAACGATCGACTACAACCCATATCTAGTCATAGCCTGAATGAGTCCTGGGTAATCCCGTGATAAAATCCATGCCTAGCTTATCCCACTTCCATTCGGGTATCGGCAATTGTTGCAGCAATACTGCTGGCTTCTGATGCTCTGCCTTCACTCTCTGACATACATCACAAAGTGCTACATACTCCGCAATATCCTTCTTCATTCCGGTCCACCAGAATCTATCCTTCAGATCCAGGTACATTTTGGTATTTCCTGGGTGAATCGAATATGGCGAATCATGGGCCTCTTGCAGAATCAACTTCCTGATCTCCTGATCATTTGGCACATATACGCGATCCTCAAACCATAGGGTATCGTCCTCATCCTCACGAAATCCCTTGGCTTTCCTTTGCTCATCCTTTCCTTTATCTTGGCAATCTCCTTGTCCGTCATCTGAGCTTCTCTAATCTTATCCATCAAAGTAGATTGAATCTCCAAAGCTGCTACATAACCTCTCGGAACTATCTCCAAAGATAGCTCACGAAGGTCTTCTGCTAACTCCTTTGGTAACTCCCCTGTCATGAGTGTGTTGACATGACTCTTGCGGCTCAACGCATCAGCTACTACGTTAGCCTTTCCGGGATGATAATGCAACTTCATATCATATTCCTTAATGAGTTCTAACCATCTCGTCTGCCTAAGGTTCAACTCCTTTTGGGTGAAGATATACTTCACACTTTTGTGATCCATGTATACCTCACAATGGTTTCCGATGAGAAAATGTCTCCATGTCTTCAACGCATGTACTACGGCTGCTAACTCCAAATCATGTGTAGCATAATTTAACTCATGGGGTTTAAGCTGTCGTGAGGCATATGAAACAACTCTTCCCCCATGAATAAGTGCGGCTCCATGTCCTCGACGAGAAGCATCGCAATACACTTCATAATCCTTGCATTGATCTGGCAGAATCAACACCGGTGAGGTAACCAAGTGTCTCTTCAACTCCTGAAAGCTGGCCTCACATTCCTCAGTCTAGTTGAATTTGGTATCCTTCTTTAACAACTCCGTCATAGGCTTTGCTATCTTTGAGAAATTCTCTATGAACCTCCGGAAGTATCCTGCGAGTCCAAGGAAACTCCGGATCTCTCCAACTGTCGTGAGCGACTCCCAATCTGTCACAGTGACAGCCTTGGTGGGGTCTACCGCTATTCCTTCTCTGGATATAACTTGTCCAAGGAATCCAGCTTGCTTCAACCAAAACTCACACTTGCTGAACTTGGCTTATAACTGATGTTCTCTGAGCTTCCCAAGTACCAAACGCAAATGCTCTTTATGCTCTTCTTCATTCTTCGAGTAGACCAAAATATCATCAATAAACACCACAACGAACATATCCAAAAACTCCAAAAACTCCTTGTTCATTATGTTCATGAAATAGGCAGGTGCGTTAGTCGGGCCAAATAACATAACAGTATACTCATATAGCCCGTACCTTGTGGTAAAAGCTGTCTTAGGTATATCCTGCTCTCGAATCTTCAACTGGTGATATCCTGATCGCAGATCGATCTTGGAAAACACCTTAGCTCCTTGCAGCTGGTCAAACGAATCATTGATCATCGGCAGTCAGTACTTGTTCTCGTCGTTACTTCATTCAACCCTCGATAATCAACAACCATCCTTAACGATCCATCCTTCTTCTCCACTAGAAGTACTGGTGATCCCCAAGGTGACGAACTTGGGTGAATATAACATTTATCTAGTAACACCTTAATCTGCTTCTTAATTTCCTCTAAATCCTATGCGGGCATCCTATACGGTCTCTTAGATATTGGCCCTATGCCTGGCAAAAGCTCAATCAAAAACTCAATATCTCTATCCGGTGGCATGCCTGACAACTCTTCTGGAAATACATCCGGAAAATCCCTCACCACTGGTACTTCCTCCTGTACAACTCCTGATAAGGAATTTACTTGGGTCCTATTCGGCACATGCCGGGATACATACTTGATCCTTCTTCCTTCTGGGGTGGGGAGCAAAATTGACTTACTGGCGCAGTCAATGTTCCCTCCATACTTCAATAACCAATCCATGCCTAATATCACATCCAATCCTTGTGACTCCAATACTATTAGGTCTGAGGGGAACAAATAGTTACCAATCCATAATGGTAACCGATCACACCATAGGCTAGCCATATACTCTGCTCCTGGCGAGGTTACTAACATGGGTGACCTAAGGGCTTGGGTTGGCAGTTTAAACTTGTCCACGAATCCCCTTGATATGTATGAATGCGATGCACCAGTATCAAAAAGAACGACTGTAGTAAATGACTTAACCAAAAACTGACCTATTACTGCATCTGGCTGGGCTTCAACCTCCACGTTGACATGGTTCACTTTCCCCCTGGTTAAAGGGTTGGGCTTCATCCCAGAGCTTCCATTGCTGTTTCCATTCTTAGCTTTAGGACATTCATTGGTGTATTGTTCGGTCTTCTGACACTTGTAGCAAGTAACGTCGCTGAAATCTTTCTTGGCAGGCGTTGCCAGGTTGGAACGGTTCTGTCTGCTACTTCCTCCATTGCCATTCCCATTCTTGGGGCCACTATGGTTGTGCGAACTTCCTCCATTATGAGTGTGGCCTCCATGGTTAGGCACAAGTCCTCCCGAGTTCGGGGTGAAACGGGGTCTCTGCTGAGCTCCAGAATTATACTTCCCTTGTCCATACTTCCTCTTGCGGCTGTCAATCCGCTGCTGCTTCCCTTCAAGCATAAGAGCTCTATCCACCAACTCTTGGTAGTTATTGAAATTTGCCACCATCAACTGCATGCTCATCTCATCATTCAGTCCTTCCAGAAACTTCCCCTTCTTAGCTGCATCTATAGCGATGTCATCTAGGGCATAATGTGCTAGCTTACTAAAGTCATCCACATACTGGCCTACAGTGCGCGCTCCTTGGCGTAAGTTGCAAAACTCACGCTTCTTCAGGGCCATAGCTCTTGCTGATACATGGGCAGTGCGAAAAGCTTGCTGGAACTGGTCCCTTGTAACAGTGGCTATAGGATAGGTGACAGTGTAATTCTCCCACCATGAGGCTGCTGGACCATCCAATTGGTGTGCGGCAAAACGCACCTACTTAGCATCTGTACATCCTGTAGTGGTTAACTCCCTTCCAATCCTGCGGAGCCAATCATTTGCAACTATCAGCTCGGTGCTACTGGAAAACACGGGTGGCTGCAACCTCAGAAAACGGGCTAAGTTGTCAATTGGGGGTGGTGGTGGTTGGTTGTTGTTGTTGCCTTGGTTCTGAACTACCAACTGCATCAAGGTATTCTGCTGCTGGATCAACTGAGTGAGCTCCGGTGGAAAGGTAAATCCGAGGTCACGTCTCGGAGGCATCTGAGGGTTTAGAGGGAAGAGAAATAGAATAGAATGAGGTCTAGTGAGAAAACACTACCCATATGCACATGAGACAAACACAATCATATCACTCAATCAATCAAAGGTATACAAACGGTCTAGAACTATCGTTACAAAGTGCTCGGTCTGTACTATTTACATGGTGGAATACTACTACTGATATGGTGGTCGACTAGAAATATTGTTCGGTCGAAGACTCCATGATATCTGCTCCAGCTTCATCACCATAGTCATCATCGCTATCGTCAGGGTCCGAGTCTGTGTCGTTGATGATGATGTAGTCTGCGGAATGAATCTCCTTGGGTTCGTCGTCTTCTCCACCTATCGCGGGGTCTCCCATGAATACTCCTAGCTTCCTTGTTAGGTCGTCATTCATCTCCACTAGTACCTTCATTTCCTCCTCGTATCCATCGCATGTAGACTTGAGTTCTTCCTCCAACTCCGTGATCCTTGTCATCGCCTTCTTCAGATCTATCATGCCTGCGCACATCTGGTTCTCCTGGTGACGAACGTGCTAGTTTGACTCCTGGATGAAAGCGGCAATTGATCTATCCTTCCTGGTGCTGATCAGCTCCCATTGCTCATCTCGGCGCCCGCAAATCTGGTAGATAGTATCCTTGAGATCATTGCGGTAAACTTATCCAAAGCGTCCTATGGTAATGTGAGCTGCCATACTCTTTCCTAGACTCGAGGTTGGTGCATCAAAGGAAAACTCTATGGGCTTAGTGACTGGCGTGAATGTCCTTCCTGGTAACGTGGCATTGTAAGTCCCGGTCAAGCTTGGTATACCGATGTTCAGGTACCTAGTGACTTCCTTCAAGTGGCGTCCAAAAGGGGTGTCTTCATCCGGTTGTGCAAACTTGTTCCTTGCATCCGCCATCCTAAAGAGTAGAAAATGGAGAGGAGTCAGAAATGAGAAGAGAGTAGTGATCTAAGGCTTTGGCTTAGTGGTCGTGTCCCACAGCTAGTGTGTGCTCTAATACCATCTTGTAGCGACCAGACCTCAACCGGTCGAATCTCTCTGCATCAGTGTCATCCCTGGATCGGTAATGCTGACAAGCATAGTACTTGAAGGATTTATAACAGAGTGGCAATGACACACTTATTACATCAAATGTCTCAAAAGAGAACTTATTACAATAAATATGGCTTAAGGTCATCTAATACGATAATAGCGGAAGGCTTGGAAGATAAAGTGAGTCCATCAACTCCAACGGCATCACTGAGTGAAAGACCAAAACCTAAGGCTCCTTACTGGTCGTTTGAAAAGTCTGCAACATAATACGTTGCAGCCCAAAAATGGGTCAGCACATGGAATATGCTGGCATGTAACACAAGAGAGTAATGAACAGAATAATGCTATCACTACATGCATATATGGCTGGTGGAGGCTGTATGGTTAATAGGTTTTGCGAAAAGCCAATTTTTCCCTACTGCAAAGGAATATATTTTATTTAACTACAAAGTTGGTTGAAAAACATTGAGAATGGTAAACCCCATCTCAATCCCAATTAAAAGGTAATAAATAACCCAACAAAATTAATTTGGAGTGATGAGATCAACATGATAATCCAAAAACCAGATACTCAAGATGTCCATAACCGGGGACACGACTAACCATGATTAGTTTGTACACTCTGCAGAGGTTTGTGCACGATTGCCCACAAGACTCAATCTCCTCCGTTGGATTTCTCGCACTGCATGGTGTTTGAGAAACGGGTGACTGAGACACGGTCTTTCAGAAGCATTAGCACCTTACGATGGGTAGACAGTACCACCTACATCCCCTACATCTGCTGGTCTACCACTGTAAGAGTTCACACGACTTAATCAACTATGCCAGAGCCCATAATGGCTTTTGGCTGCACATGGAAGTTTCTAGTATAAATAAGCTCATGATTGCTTTGAGCCTAAGTGGCAGTGCATAGGAGAATCACACGGTACCACGGGATCTCCAATAATACAGGCAGTCATTGGAATTCCCCAGGTGCCTCAGTCCACCCAGATGTGTGTTAAAGTAGCCACCTTAAGTTGCACCATTAATTAACAACTCACATCAGTCCTGGAATTACTCACCCAATCCACGTCTATGAGCATAACATAGCAATATTAGCAACGTAGAAGTAACTCCCAAAGGTTTGATAATAAACAGGTGATAGGTTCTACCTCATCATTTACTTCCCAATACCCACATGTTATCAATCCTACTCATGCAATGTTTGAGGGTTGAAACTAATTCCTAAAAACTGGGTAATGAAAAGCTTGATCAAAGTGTTACTTGCCTTGCTGATGGTCCGCGAAACCTAGAGACTCGTAGTAGCACGCGTCACACTCCGGGTACTCTATCGCAAACAAACAAGCATACAATAAGAAATCAAGCAAGGGCACGGGTAAAACTCAAATAAGAGATCTAACCAGAAAGTACAACTTAAGAACTCCGGTTTGCAAAAGGAATCAAATCAAATGAAGCAACATAACTCAAACGGTGAAAGAAACAAGCTTCGTTTGCTAATCTGGACTAAAGTCAAATTTTACAGCAGCAAAATCTTGTTTAAGTTGGTTAAACAGAAATAGAGCTTCAAGACGATACTCTAGGCGGTTGAATTGCCTGATTCCGATAAACGAGCGAAAAGTTATACTAAAACAAAAATCAGATCAGAAATCACGATAAAAAATAATCGTGGAAAATGTGAGAAAAAGAAAAACTGATGAACAGGCTAACGAATGAACGTTCGGTGTCTGCGGCTAAACAGTGAAAACCGTTCGTTAAAACGAACGTACGGACGAACGTCCGCTAAATAACAAAACCAAAAAAACCGAACCGAATCTAAAAAACGGATCTAGGGTTTCGGGAAAAAACAGATAGGTTCTCTCACGAAAACCAAGGCGGCGGCGACTACCTCCGGCGAATCCGGCTAGACGGCGGCGGTGGCGGGCGCCTCCGAGGAGGCGGCGCGAGGCGGCGGCGCGTGGCGGTGGCGCGACAGCGGGACGGCGGCGGCGCGACGCTAGGGCTGACGGGGCGGGGCGGCGGGTGGGCTGTGGGGTGCGGGGCGGTGGCTTATAAAAGGGCCGGCCCGAGATCTCCTGGCCGGGTACGGCCCGAAGTCGGTTTGACTTTTTTTAATAATTCCAACATGCAGAATAAGAAAGAAAAGAAATACTTAACGGACTCCAAAAATCCCGAAATAAATTTTCCCTGTCCTCTAAAAATAGGTCAGACAAGGTGAACATTTACTTGGGCCTAAAATGCAAATTTGAAAAATGCAATTTTTTCCTAATTCAAATAAAATAGCGATAAAACTCCGAATAAAAATCTTATTTGATTTTAATATTAAATCTCCAATATTTCTTCATTTTGAGGAAGTCATTTTATGCTCTCTCCTTTATTTTTTTATAAAAGAAATATTCGAGAGAAAATACTTAAAATCAAACGATCCTCTCTTTAAAATTTGAGAAAACTCAAATATGAAAATAACGAAATCCCCAACTCTCTCCGTGGGTCATTGAGTTGCGTAGAATTTCTAGCATCAAACCAAAATGCAATAAAATATGATATGCAATGATGATCTAATGTCTAACATTCCAAATTGAAAATTTGGGATGTTACACCCGCCCAGGAGGGGTCGGGTCAACCAAAATGGCGGTTGGTCTATATGAAGCCCACGAATATACAAGATGGCGGTTCACAGTTAGGTTTGTAAGAGGCCCAAGCCCAGAGGCGGCTTAAGGCCCGTAAGTATAAACTGCCATGTACGTATAGACATGTAATGTAAGGCATGTAAGATACGTCACCCAGCCGGACACGTTGTATGAGCCGGCCGGGACTCTGTAGGTCGCAAGGCGTCAACCTGTGTATATAAGGGGACGACCCGGCAGCGGCTTAGGGAAAGAAACATCAAATAGAGAGCCAGGAAAAGCGTGTTTGCTCCCTGGTAATCGAAACCCTCGCAATACCACCTCAACTGGAGTAGGCCTTTACCTTCACCTCAAGGGGCCAAACCATTATAAACTCTTCATGTCCTTTGTCCCGTTTAACCCCTTTAAGCTAACATCGTCACAATGGTTCCACAACTAAGTCCTTCCATGAGGACATCTGCCGTGACACTTCCACAACAGGTAGCATGCCAACAGCGATCACCATATGGCTCCTGCCAGTTGCCGATACACTACTAGGAAAATGGCTATAGCTAATATGGGCATTAATGGCGCACCATGTATGTGGTGCGCCACTTCTATATAGTAGTGGCGCACCAGATACAGGTACGCCATTAATGTACACATTACTAATGGCGCACCTAGGGTGTGGTGCGCCATTACTATTTTTGAATAAAAAGATAAAAAAATTGTTAGCAGTGGCGCACCAGTGGATAGTGCGCCATTACTAGTTTTAACTAGTAATGGCGCACTATCCACTTGTGTGCCACTACTAACATGTTTTTTTTTCAAAACTAGTAATGCTGCACCACACACCAGGTGCGCCATTAGTAGCCCTGGTTACTAATGGCGCATTCTTAGGTGGTGCACCATTGGTAACCTGGGAGCAGCTAGATATTTTGGACAGCCACCTACCACACTCACTTTCCCCACTTCATTCTCTCCACCTCTACCAAGCTTGGTCTTGGCTGCCTCCTCCTCCTCACCTCATTTGCACCATAGATTCACCAAAATTAAGTGGTTAAATTTCCTTTTTTTGATAGGTAAGTAAGGGGAAAGGTTTCTTTATGTTCTTGATCTACTTTTTTCTCCCTCCAACAACATACACACTTTTTATGGCCTAGATCTACGTATGTTTGTGGTGTTGCATATGTTTGTTTTTGCAGGTACCGGTATTTGAAATGCGATAGTTGCCAATATTTTGCCGGAATGTTGATTCATTTCTGTTTCGGCGAGAATTTGGCACTATGCATTCTTTTTGGTCCTATTTTTAGGCAAAGTCATGCCAATTTTTTTTGGTTCTAAAATATTGTTTTGCTCTACCCTACAGGTGACCATGGTCCGCACGATGACCGACGACATCATGAATAGTTTTTGAGCTCCACAAAGGCCGAGATAATTCAAAAGAATGAGACGGAGATAAGATGTCCGTGTCGAAGATGTAAGCTAAAGAGCCTTATCGACCCGGATTTCATACACGTGCAGGACCACCTGCTCTTGCGTGGTTTCATGGATGGCTATCGGTGGAAAGGTGATGAAGATGACTATGAAGTCGTCCATGGGGACCGGGCAAGAAATGAGGAAGGGCGGCAATACAACCACGGCAAGGGCGGGCGAGAAGACGAAGAATCTCCAGGACATGATCACGAAGTAGATGCAGTACACAGTCATCATGTAGAAGATGCCGGACATGATGACGAGGAAGGTCAAGATGAAGGGCATGATCATGAAGATGAAGATGCCGGAGCAGACGACGATGGACCATCGATGGGCTGGGTGCAGGACCCTCATATTCAAGAGCTGCTTCTCAAGTAGACGGATAACGCAAGAGTTGCCGCCTGAGAGAAAGCCAAGCTGGATCAACTGGAGATAGACGCGGTTACTCGATTGTAGGAAGGATGCAGGCCTAAGGATACCCGCCTGAAAGTAACGCTCATGGCTCTGGAGATGAAAGTAAAACACAAAATGACCGATGCCTGCTTCGACGAGAACATGTCATTCTAGCACGAACGTCTTCCCAAGGGGAACAAGTGCCTGACCAGTTTTGAGGAGGCGAAGAAAATCGTGTGTCCTCTGGATTTACCGCACGTGAAATACCATGTGTGCATGAACAATTGCATCATTTATCGGGATGAGCACGTGGAGTCTACCATATGTCCGGTGTGCGGCGTCACTCGATACAAGAAGAGGAAGAAAGCTCCTAGAAAAGTGTTGTGGTACTTTCCGATCACTCCTCGTCTGCAGCGGTATTTCACAGACCCTAAGCTAGCAGAGCTCCTGCGTTGGCATGCGGATAGGGAGGAGAAGAAGTGAGAAGATGACGGAAATGATCCGGAGATAAATAAAAAAGACAAGATGCTAAGTCAACCTAAGGATGCGTGCCAGTGGCAAGCGTTGAACTTCGAACACCCAGAATTTGGGGATGATCCAAGGAACATCGTGTTGGGCGCGACCACCGATGGAGTCAATCGTTTGGCAGCCAGAGAAGCACACAATGCACCTAGCCTGTTTTTGTGTGGATGTACAACCATCCCCCTGGTTGTGCACGAAGAGGAAGGGCATTCACATGAGTATGCTGATTGAAGGGCCGAAACAACCAGTGAATGACATCAATATTTATCTGGGGCTGCTGAAAGAGGAGCTAGACACGCTGTGGAAAACACCACCCAATACATGGGATGCCGCAGAGAAAGAATATTTCCCTATGAGAGCCGCACTGCTCACGATGGTGCACGACTATCTCGGTTACGGATATGTCCCGGGGCAGGTGGTCCATGGATTTCTGGATGCGTCAGGTGCATGGATGACGCAACGTATCACCAGCTAGATAGAGATCCTGGGTCTTCAAAAACCGTGTTCATGGGACATCGAAGGTGGCTTCACGACGATGACTCATGGAGAAAATGCAAGGATCTATTTGATGGTGAAACCGAACCCCGAAGATACCCGCCTACCAGGAGTGGCGAGGAAATAGACGAGTTGTTGAAAAATTGGAAAGATTGCCCACCGCCGGGAAAGAAGCGAAAGGCACCAGAGCCGGGAAATAAGCGAAAGGCGGTACGGCCGCTGCTGAAGGTATGGAAAACAAGGTCTGTTTTCTGGGACTTGCCGTACTAGAAGATCCCCCATGTGCCTCACAGCCTTGATGTCACGCATATCACGAAGAACGTGTGCGAGAGTCAGCTAGGTACCCCGCTCCACATTCCAGAGAGGACCAAAGATGGGCCGAAAGGCATCAGGGAGGAGCTTCACACTAATGATGACGATGATGATGATGAGGCGAAGGACACGGCAAGTCGTCGCAAAGGCAAAAAGGCCAAGAAGATCGGAAATAAATACCCTCCCGCCTGCTTCACTCTTAGTCAGGAGGAGATCGAGCAGTTCTTCACCTGCCTTGTAGGAGTAAAACTTCCTTACGGTTACGCGGGAAAGATAAGCAGATACCTAGACTCAGTGAAGCAGAAGTTCAGCGGGACGAAGTCTCACGACTATCACGTGCTAATGACGCAGATACTTCCAGTTGCAATCTGTGGGATCATGGACGCGCGCATCCGTGAAACACTTTTTGGCCTATGCATCTTTTTCGACGTCATCTCTCGGAAGTCGGTTGGCGTGAGGCAACTCACAAGGCTATAGGAAGAGATCATGGTGATACTATGAGAGCTTGAGATGTACTTCCCGCCCGCATTCTTCGACGTTATGGTGCATCTGCTGGTCCATATCATGGAGGATATCATCCAACTCGGGCTGACGTTCCTGCACAGCATGATGCCATTCGAAAGGATGAATGGTGTCGTAAAAGGATATGTTCGCAACATGTCACGTCCAGAGGGAAGCATAGCCGGGGGCTTTCTGACCGAAGAGTGCATCTCATACTGCACGAATTATCTATGCATCGAGAACCCCGTTGGTCTGCCCGTCAACAGGCACCTCGACAGGCTCGCTGGATGGGGTCACCGCGAGGGTCGCCGTGGAATGCATGTCGACTTCGAGGGTCGACTAGACGACTTTGAAAGAGCAAACCTACTCGCGCTACAGCACATAGACGTGGTTGATCCTTGGATGGTAGAGCACAAAACATTTATTGAGAAGACGTACAATGACCGAGGCCAACAAAGGATGGACGGAGATATAATCAAAGAGCACAACTCATGTTTCACGTGTTGGTTCAAGGAGAAGCTTCTATCGTACCCTTTACATGAGGATTCTTCTGCGGAAGAAAAACTCATATTCGCCTTGTCACAGGGCGCCGAGCACAACATGATGACCTATGAGGCGTACGATATCAATGGCTACACATTTTATGTCGAGGAAAAGGACATGAAGAGCGATGGTTATCAGAACTCCGGGGTAACGATGCAATCCTACACAGGTAACGACAAGGACAGATACTACAGAAGGATCGAGGAGATCTGGGAGCTGAGCTACGCTGGAGAGAAGGTCCCGATGTTCCATGTCAGATGGGCCAAGAGCGTCCTAAAAGAAGACTAGTATTTCACCACCACTGTTATACCCGAAGCCAAATCCAAGACCGCGAGCGCAAACGACACCGCGAAAAATGAGCCATGGGTACTGGCTTCCCAAGTGGACCAATGCTTCTTCATTACCGACCCGTCAAAGCCCAGTCGTGTTTTCATGAGGAGAGGCAAAAGGAAGATCATCGCAATGGATGGAGTCGCCAATGAGCAAGACTTCGACAAGTACGGAAACCCGAAGATGGAACATGACGACGACGATGAAGTGCCATACAGCGTAAGAAGAAGCAGGACCACCCTACCTAAAGGATGTCCATTCAAGAGAAGAACTCCATTTGCGAAAAAGAAGGGCAAGAAGATTGTGAAAAGATAACTAGCTAAGATCGATTGAATTTAAATTGCAGTCTTCATTTCTCGATTGTATTTCGACATATGGAAATGACATTTCTTTTGTTTAGTGCTCATGAATATTTATTTATGTTTATTCTGGTATACCAATTTTTATTTATGTTTATTCTGGTATTGAATTTCTAACTCACAGAAAGTATTGAATTTGTTAATTTTTTTGAACTCATGAATATTTTAAAATTTCATGGGCACTTTTTGAACTCATGAATATTTTTTCAAATTTGATGATATTTTTTCATATTCATAAATGTTTTACCAACTCACAAATGAATGCAACCAAAAATCCAAAAAAAAGTTACTAATGGCGCACCAGGAGAAGGTGCGCCATTGCTATCAAGGTACTTATGGCGCACCCCTAGGAGGTGCGCCATTGGTATGCCAATTTTTATTTAGGTTTGTTCTGGTATTGAATTTCTAACTCACAAAAATTATTGAATTTGTTAATATTTTTTGAACTCATGTATATTTTTAAATTATATGGGCACCTTTTGAATTGATGAATATTTTTTCATATTCATAAATGTTTTCTGAAAAAATATTAGATGCAACTAAAAATCCAAAAAATATATTTTCCAATAACAAATTTGATGATATTTTTTCATATTCATAAATATTTTCAAATAACAAATTTGATGATATTTTTTCACATTCATAAATGTTTTCAAATTTGATCGTCATTTTCTAAAAAATTATTAGATGCAACTAAAAATCCCAAAAAAATAGTTAGTAATGGCGCACCAGTGGAAGGTGCGCCATTGTTATCACTGTATTTATGGTGCACCCCTAGAAGGTGCGCCATTGCTAACCTTCCCCCCTCTGCATGTAGGTGTGTGCTGTCCATCTCGCTAACCCTCCCTCGCCAGACCCCCCTCGCCCCCCGCGCCCGCTCCACCGCCGCCATCCGCCCGCGCCCGCTCCCCTCGCCCTCCCAGGCCCAGTAGCGAGCAGAGCCCAGAAAGCCTTGCCGTCATCGCCCCCCTGCCCTCCCCACGAACCCTAGCCGCCCCTGCCCTCGAGCGCGAGCCGCAGCCAATCGAGCCACCGGTGGGGCGGCACGCATCCTCAGCACCATCGACTGCGAGCTGCTCAAGCCCTCCGCCTCCGTCGCGCAGCACCATCGACCGCGAGCTGCTCAAGCCCTCTCTGAGATTTCGACGCCAGCTAGCCCGCTCCCCTCCCTCGGCCGCCCTCGGGCCCTCTCCGAGACGCCAACGCCAGCTAGCCCGCTCCCATCACGGCGCCGGCCGGCCGGACGATCCCCTCCCCTCGCCGGCTCGCCTCCAACCTGTAGGGCGCCCGTGGTCCACACCATCGCTGCCGACCTGCCCTAGCAAGTTAGCAAGGTACAGTTGATCTTCCCTTCCTGCAATTCTGCTAAGCAGCAAATCTGGGAAGATAAAGATTGGTGTCAATTCATGTTCATGTCAACCATACAATTGAACTTGATGCTTCCTACTTATATGAATTAGTAAGTACATGAACTGTTAACTTGTTTTCCAGATACTGTATTTGAGGAATAACTTGATGTTCTCCACATTTCCTTTTTTGTGACCAAGTAATGGCCCGAACTCACTTCATTAAGAGTAGTTTTGTAAGTTTTGTAATGGGCACGAAATTCTGTCTGTGACTGATTATGAATTTACCATGCTCTGCATCTAGCACCATCTTTCCTGCTATTGTTGAGCTTATGCCAAGTGTTGTAATTTAAACTGGAATGCTTAGAAGAACACAAAATAATTTTTGAAGCAGCAATTATTGGATTATTTCAATATCTTAGACAACATAATTTCTCCTATTAGTTTGTTAATAATAGAAAGGTGCACCTAGTTTTGGGAAATCATATATGCACTGAATCTCTGAATATATTAAATGTTGATTGACCTGGAGAGTTATTTGTGCCCCCTGAGTAGAGTTTGTACTTTGTAGTAGATTAAGCATTGTTGTTTCAGTGCAGCTGATGCTATGTTTGATTTCTATTCTGCCTAACTTAATTCTGTTTTTTTTGTTTCATAGGTGCAGATATGTCAAGCACTGCCTCCGTACCAGGAACAACATCAGCTCGTGTTGTTTCAAAGCTGTTATAGATATCATTGACAAGAGGTAAACTCAAGACGCCACTACATTTGGCTGGGTACTAACATAATAATGCTAGTATAGTGGTCAAGAAACTAAGTGCTGGCTAGCTGTTTTACACTTAGTTTTTACAATTCATAGCAATATGTGGTAAATTCTTACTCTAAGCAAGGTAATTAAGTAAACTGCTACATGGTCACTACACTAGTACAATGCTGCTCTCTTCAGCTTGCTTAGATAGGGCTAGTTGAGGTAGGAAAGCAAGCAAGCAAACATGGATGGATTCTCTGACCCATTCTAGTACCACATTCTTTGATCAATTTTTTAACTGCAAGATGCTGATGCTTCCTTATCTGCATTAGTATTATCGAAATGGAGATGTAAGCCTCATATTACTATACAGGTGATTAATATTTTCTTTTCCTAATCTTGGGCATAGGTGATCAGTGCCCTTCTAATATTTTGGATAATACTACTTGTGATGATGATGTTGTTGTACTACTTGTGATGTACTACTTGTGATGATGCTGATGTTGTACTACTTGTGATGTTGCTGCTACTTGTGATTTTGTCAACTTGTGATGCTGCTGCTACTTGTGATCTTCTGAAATGACCCCTTTCTCCTGAAATGTTGATTAATTTCCGTTTCGGTTGAGAATGGGGCACTCCTAGGTCAAGAAAATTAGCAAAGGTCCTGCCCAATTTGCTTGACCTAGAAGGTGCCCGATTCTCAACCGAAACAAAAATTAATCAGCATGTATCTTGACATCAACCAACTTTATGGACACATCCCTTGACAACTAGGTTATCTTGAGAACTTAGAGGAGTTGTGGCTTTGGAAAGAGGCCTTGGAAAGCTACTCCTACTAGCTAGATGGAGATTTGTGCTCTGCTAGTTGTGGCACACACTAGTTAATTAATTAACCAAAACTAATCTCTGGTCAAAATGATGGGCTAATCATGATTAAATGATAGGAGAGGGATGCATGGCAGTGGCACCCATTGGAGCCATACATATATACAAAGCTATAAAAAGATTGTACAATAGTAGTGATCTAGTGCTTTAGTTGTTGGATTAGTTTAGTATTTTTTCACACACTCAAACACCCTTGCTTGCCATGTGTGTGAGAGAGATAGTGAGAGGAGACAATAAGAAGGTGGTTAGGAAGATGCTACCTGCTCATCAAAGCTAACCATCTCCCCCTTGCACCCGGGTGTGTGAAGAATACACCGGCCGGCACCTCGGCAGCAACCGGCCCCTCTGTCACTTGCACGCCCACCGTTGGCGGTGCCTCGACATTACCGAGCTCGATGCCATCATGGTAACTAAGCCTCTCGGCCGATGACTTCATCTCCTTTACTTTGACTGGGCATCCCTGATGCCCTACATGTTTTCGTGGGGCACCGCTGACGTTCCATGTAGTCTCCTGCACTTCATGGATGGCAAGTTGATCAATGTTGTTAAGGCCAGAATCGTTCAACCAGGCAACCGCCTATTCCACGGTAATCTGATGCCACCCACCGTGTATAGGGTTCAACTGGTTCACATCATTCTCTAATGATGTGATCCCGTTCATCAAGTGACAGCTCTTTGTCCATGGCTAGGAAACTTAACCATCTTTGATTAACGAGCTAGTCAAGTAGAGGCATACTATTGACACTCTGTTTGTCTATGTATTCACACATGTACTAAGTTTATGGTTAATACAATTCTAGCATGAATAATAAACATTTATCATGATATAAGGAAATATAAATAACAACTTTATTATTGCCTCTAGGGCATATTTCGTTCATTTATGTGCATAATTCAAATTTGAACTACATGCACATGCTCTAATGCATATAAATTGGTTGAAATTCAAATATATGTCCTTGGTTGCATGCTTAGTCCCGCGCAAGAAACGGGAATGAAAGTCAAACACCCTGCCACGATCACTCGGCCGCAAACATTGAGATACCTGGTTTTTAAATTCTAGTAAATCCAAAGCTTGTCCAAAATTCATGAAACATTGCATGCTATCATGGAGCGGCATCACCATGCTGTGGTAAATTTTTTGTCCCATTTGGGGCATGTTTGGGGATATCCTTGTCACAAACCAGAGCTTCTCACAACGAGCCTGATGGTGTTGGTAGGGAACGTCCCACCTTTGGGGACGAAACGATATCAATTGCCTCTTATTGCTTTCAAACAAATTCTCATTTCAGCATAGAACAACAGTAGTGTTGTCTCAATTTTTGGGATTTTCGGGGTTCGTTTGGACATTTTTATGCATTAACTGAGTTTTCAATGCATTTATGTGCATAATTCCAATTTGAACTACATGCACATGCTCTAATGCATATAAATTAATTGAAAATTCAAATCTTTGTACTTGGTTGCATGCTTAGGTCCCATGCAAGAAATGAGAATGAATGTCAAACACCCTGCCACAGTCACTCGGTCGCAAACATCAAGATACCTGGTTTTTAAATTCTAGTAAATCCAAAGCTTGTTTGAAATTCATGAAACTTGGCATGCTATCATGGAGCGGCATCAACATGTCGTGGTAAATTTTTTATCCCGTTTGCGACAGGTTTGGGGATATGCTTCTCACAAACCAGAGCTTCTCACAACAAGCTTGATGGTTTCGGTAGGGAATGTCCCACCTTTGGGGATGAAACGATATCCATTGCCTCTTATTGCTTTCAAAAAAAAATTCGTGTCAACATAGAACAATAGGAGTGTCGTGTCAATTTTTTGGGATTTTTCGGGGTTCGTTCGGACATTTTTATGTATTAACTGAGTTTTCACTAAATTTTTGTGCATAATTCAAATTTGAACTAAATGCACATGCTCTAATGCATATAAGTTGGTTCAAAATTCAAATATGTGTCCTTGGTTGCATGCTTAGGTCCCATGCAAGAAATCGGAATGAATGTCAAACACCCTGCCACGGTCACTCGGCCGCAAACATCAAGATACATGGTTTTTAAATTCTAGTAAATCCAAAGCTCGTTTGAAATTCATGAAACTTGGCATGCTATCATGGAGCGGCATCAACATGTCGTGGTAATTTTTTTGCCCATTTGGGGAAGGTTTGGGGATATACTTCTCACAAACCAGAGCTTCTCACAACAAGCCTGATGGTTTCGGTAGGGAACGTCCCACCTTTGGGGACGAAATGATATCCATTGCCTCTTATTGTTTTCAAAAAAATTGCCGTGTCAACATAGAACAATAGGAGTGTTGTGTCAATTTTTGGAATTTTTCGGGGTTCGTTCAGACATTTTTATGCATTAACTAAGTTTTCACTGCATTTATGTGCATAACTCAAATTTGAACTACATGCACATGCTCTAATGCATATAAGTTATTTGAAAATTCAAATATGTGTCCTTGGTTGCATGCTTAGGTCCCATGCAAGAAAAGGGAATGAATGTCAAACACCCCACCACGGTCACTCGGCCGCAAACATCGAGATACTGGTTTTTAAATTCTACAGAATCCAAAGCTCGTCTGAAATTCATGAAACTTGGCATGCTATCTTGGAGCGGCATCAACATGCTGTGGTAAATTTTTTGTCCCATTTGGGGCAGGTTTGGGGATATGCTTCTCACAAACCAAAGCTTCTCACAATAAGCCTGATGGTTTCGGTAGGGAACGTCCCACCTTTGAGGATGAAATGATATCCATCGCCTCTTATTGCTTTCAAAAAATTTCTCGTGTCAACATTGAACAACAGGACTATTGTGTCAATTTTTGGGATTTTTCGGGGTTCATTCGAACATTTTTATGCATTAACTGAGTTTTCAATGCATTTTTGTGCATAATTCAAATTTGAACTACATGCACATGCTCTAATGCATATAAGTTGGTTGAAATTTCAAATATGTGTCCTTTGTTGCATACTTAGGTCCCATGCAAGAAATGGGAATGAATGTCAAACACCCTGCCATGGTCACTCGGCCGCAAACATCGAGATGCCTGGTTTTTAAATTTTAGTAAATCCAAAGATCGTCTGTAATTCATGAAACTTGGCATGCTATCATGGAGCGGCATGAACATGTTGTGGTAATTTTTTTATCCCAATTGGGGCAGGTTTGGGGATATGCCTCTCACAAACCAGAGCTTCTCACAACAAGCTTGATGGTTTCGGTAGGGAACATCCCAACTTTGGGGACAAAACGATATCCATTGCCTCTTATTGCTTTCAAAAAATTTCTCGTGTCAACATAGAACAACAGGAGTGTTGTGTCAATTTTTGGGATTTTTTGGGGTTCGTTTGGACATTTTTATGCATTCACTGAGTTTTCAATGCATTTATGTGCATAATTCAAATTTGAACTACATGCACATGCTCTAATGCATATAAATTGGTTGAAAATTCAAATATGTGTCCTGGGTTGCATGCTTAGGTCTCATGCAAGAAATGGGAATGAATGTCAAACACCCTGCTACGGTTACTCGGCCGCAAACATTGAGATACCTGGTTTTTCAATTATAGTAAATCCAAAGCTCATCCGAAGTTCATGAAACTTGGCATGCTATCATGGAGTGGCATCAACATGTGGTGAATGTTTTTGTCCCATTTGGGGCAGGTTTGGGGATATGCTTATCACAAACCAGAGCTTCTCACAACAAGCGTGATGGTTTCAGTAGGGAACGTCCCACCTTTGGGGATGAAACGATATCCATTGCCTCTTATTGCTTTCAAAAAATTTCTCGTGTCAACATAGAACAACAGGAGTGTTGTGTCAGTTTTGGGGATTTTTCGTGGTTTGTTTGGACATTTTTATGCATTAGTTGAGTTTTCAATGCATTTATGTGCATAATTAAAATTTGAACTACATGCACATGCTCTAATGCATATAAATTGGTTGAAAAAAATCAATTATGTGTCCTTGGGTGCATGCTTAGGCCCCATGGAAGAAATGGAATGAATTTCAAATACCAGGGCACCGTTCATTGCCGACAAAATGTTGAGGTACTTTGTTTCTAAATTCTACTAAATCCAAAACTCGTCTGGAATTCATGAAACTTGGCATGCTTTCATGGAATGGAACCTGACATGTTGTGGTATTTTTCGTGTCCATTTTGAGAGATGGCGCACTCGAATAACAGCCAACAAAGGCATTTTGAAAAAATAGCTGCCACTTTAATATCTCAAACGGGTTTATAATTCAAATCATGTGTGCTCTGTTAACCATTCATGTGACGCTACGTGTCTTTGTTTTAATGGCTATAGGAGGTGTCATGCGGATAGCTTCTTGACCTTGACTAAACGTGATGCGTGCGAGCGGGGTCTGGTGCGCAGGCTGACCGAGAGGCATGCAAGCTGTCCTCCAATGCACAGGCTCATCGGGAAGCATGCGAGCTGTACACTGCGCAGGCTCACTTGGAAGCGAGCCCTTTGACTTCCATGGCCGCCCGCCTTCCTCTCCATTAATGGCGCCCGAGCCGTTGTTTAATACGGGTAGCCTTACTATTCGCCTCCCATTCCCCTCCCTTCCGCAGACCTCCACCAACTCCATGGCGCAGAAGGATCATCTGCCACTAGTCTTCAAGTTTGGTGAAGTGGACACCGAGCAAGAGGAAATAGAAACTAAGGAGTAATAGGGCCTCATGGACATGGTCCAGAATGAGCTGGCCGTGGCGGTTGCTGCCCCCGCTCCTGTCCCAGCTCCCATCCCCGCGCCCGCGCCAACGACCATCCATGTAGCATTAAGGGGCTGGTCGCCGAGCACTATCGGAGAGCTGGAAGCCGCGGGCATCGGCGAGGTCTCCGTGGACCCACGCGAGCTCGTGTACATGCCAGCGCCAGCGCCCGTGCCAATGCGTGCCCCCCAACCCACCGTGGTGCCGGCCCCCTTGCTTTTGGCTGGACCCGCCGCGCCCGTACCCATGCCCGTGCGCGCCCCTCCACCCACCACGAGCGCCGGTCCCCATGTGTTTGGATGCACCCGCCGTGCACGCGCCCGTGCCCGTGTGCGCGCCCCCTCAGCGGCATGGGACGTGATACGTCTCCAATGTATCTATAATTAATGAAGTATTCATGCCAAGTTTAAAATAGTTTATATGATTTTGGTATGATTTGATTAGAACTAACCCGGACTGACATTGTTTTCAGCAGAACTACCGTGGTGTTGCTTTTGTGCAGAAATAAAAGTTCTTGGAATGCGATGAAAATCAACGGAGAATTTTTTTGGAAAATATAAAAAATACTGGAACAAAAATCTACCAAAGGGTAGTCCCATGGGCCCCACAAGGGTGGGGGTGCGCCCACCCCCCTGGGCGCGCCCCTGTGCCTCGTGGACTTCCCGTTGGGCCCCCTGACTTGTTCTCAATGCCAACCTCTCCTATAAATGCCCAAACCTCCAGGAAATAACCTAGATCGGAAGATCTGCTGCCGCAAGCCTCTGTAGCCACGAGAAATCAATTTATGCCCTCTTTGGCACCATGCCAGAGGGGGCCATCATCACCAGAGGCTATGGAGCAAGATCTCGGAAGGGCCATCATCGCCGTGAAGGCCAAGGACCAGAGGAAGAACCTCTCCCATCCAGGGGGAGGCCATGGAGGAGGAAGCACAAGGGGGAGAACCTCTCCTCCTCTCTCTTGGTGGCACTGGAGTGCCATCGGGAAGGGAATCATCACCGCGGTGATCGTCTTCATCAACATCACCATCATCATCACCACCCTCATCTCTTTTACGCGATCCACTCTCCCGCACCCCGCTGTATTCCCTACTTGAACATGGTGCTTTATGCCACATATTTTGACCGAATGATGTGTTGCCATCCTATGATGTTTTGAGTAGATATCCTTTATCTTCGGGTTGATTGATGATCTAGATTGGTATGAGTTGTATGTTTTATTTTGGTGCTATCCTATTGTGCCCTCCGTGTCGTGCAAGCGTGAGGGATTCCCACTATAGGGTGTTGCAATACGAGTAAGGGGTGTTGCTTGAGGGACAGAAGCATAAACCCGAGTAAGGGGGTTGTTGCGTATGGGATAAAGGGGACTTGATGCTTTAATGCCATGGTTGGGTTTTACCTTAATGATCTTTAGTAGTCGCGGATGCTTACTAGAGTTCTAATCATAAGTGCATATGATCCAAGAAGATAAAGTATGTTAGCTTATGCCTCTTCCTCATATGAAATTGCAATGACGACAATCGGTCTTGTTAACAATTGCCTAAGACAATTTTGCACACCGATCCACCATTCTTCCACACTAACTATTTATAATATTTAGTAATATATTCTAACTTTATGATAACAGAACCTATGTTTATATTTTATCTCTCCGATACCGAGCAAAGTTATCCTCACAACGTAGTTTTTATTTCTCGTTTCTAGTTGGAAGCAAACGTTCGGTGTACTTAGAGTCATATCAGTGGCAGATAGGACCTGAGAGAATATTGATCTTACCTTTAGCTCCTTTGGGTTCGACACTCCATACTTATCACTTCCACGATTGGGAATTACTACGATGATTCCCTGCACTTGGGGATTATCAAGCTCTTTTCTGGCGCCGTTGCCGGGGAGCAATAGTGTGGGGTTGATATTCTCGTGTGTGCTTGTTTGCTTTCTTCACTAAGTAGATTTTTTTTTACTTTTTTCAGTTTAGTTGTGGGTGAAACATAGAATTTTTTTAAAAGAATTAAAATAGAAAAACAATTACTTGCCTCTCTTACCTAAAAAGTTTTTCAATAAGAGAAGTGATTGGAAGTTTATGCATTGGAGAAGTGAGGGTCGACCTTGAACACTTGTGTTCATGCTCATGGAAACAATGTAAAAAATTTCATGGAAGCTTCTCTGAAAATAATTATCCCCTTGTATATATCCATTGTATTATAAAAATAATGTGCGAAGCCTTGGTTTTAGGATGATTAGATTGCTTGTTTACTTTGTGCAGTACAAAAACAAAAACTTTGGATATAGCCCGTGAATTTACATTTTTACTGGAAAGTCAAATGGGTCTGATACTTTTTGCACATTACTTCTTTACAAATTGTTTAAATTTTCATATTTTGTGTAGAATTTTTGGAGTTACAGAAGTATACTAAACTTCCAGATTACTACAGATTGTCCTGTTTTTGACAGATTATGTTTTCTATGTGTTGATCGCTTATTTTGATGAATCTATGGGTAGTATCGGGGGTATGAACCATGGTGAAGTTGGAATATAGTAGATATAGTTATAATATGAAATTGGAATGAGTTTGCAACAGTACCTAAAGGTAGTGATTTGCTTTATTATACTAACGGATCTCACAAAGTTTTTGTTAAAGTTTTGTGTGGATGAAGTGTTCGAAGAACAAGGAGTTACCGATGTGAGAACAATAAAGAGAGGCAAGATCTCAATCTTGGGGATGAACAAGGCACCCCAAGTAAATATTCTAAGGATACTCAGGCGTCTAAGCTTGGGGATGCCCCGGTTGGCATCCCATCTTTCTTCTTCAACAATTATCGGTATACATCGATTTTTGTTTTGTTCACATGATTTGTGTCCTTTGTGTTTTTTTCCTTTAAGAAGCATGCTAGTATGAGATAGCCCTTCATTGATTTATAGAATGCTTCATGTGCTTCACTTATATCTTTTAAGTATGATCTTATAGAATTGCTCTTTGTGCTTAACTTAAATCTTTTGAGTATGGTTTTATAGAATGCTTCGTGTGCTTCACTTATATATTTCGACCTTGGATATTGGTTAGTCTGTATTAATTGTACAATGATCCATGAACATCACTTATATCTTTTGGAGTATGAATAATACTATAATCTAAAGTGGATTTGGAAGAGTGTTAACTTTAGTTAGTAATGATTCCACTATTTCGGAGGAGGTTCCCATTGATTATGAGAATAAATTTGTTCTCTATGATGATTATTGTGATGACATGTATGCTATAAAGAAGAGTGTTATCCATGAAACTTGTCATCATGATTTTAATTTTAAATTGTATTATGCCTCACATGGCAGTTACTTTGTTGAGTTTGCTCCCACTATTCCGAATGAAAAGAATTTTATTTATGTGAAGACTAGTAAAATTTCTATGCTTGTAGATCATGAGCATAATGCTTTATGTGCTGGTTATATTGTTGAGCTCATTCATGATGCTAATGAAAATTACTATGAGGGATCAATACAGGCTTGTAGGAGTTGCAATAATATCAAGTTTCCTCTCTATGTGCTTAAAGTTTTGAAGTTATACTTGTTTTTCCTTCCTATGCTAGTTGATTCTTGTTCCCATAAATTGTGTGCTCACAAAATCCCTAGGCATAGGAAGTGGTTTAGGTTTAGATATGCTAGTCATATTCTTCATGATGCTCTCTTTATGTTTCAATTCTTATCTTTTATGTGAGCATCATTGAAATCATCATGTCTAGCTAAAAGGCATTAAAGAAAAGCGCTTGTTCGGAGACAACCCAATATTTACCCTTACTGTTTTTGTGTGATCTCATGATTAAGCTATTGTATTAATCATGTATTATAGCTTTTGTTTCAAAAAAGTACCAAGTAATACTTTGGCAAGACTTGGGTGAAAGTTAATGTGATCTTGCTGTAAAAAAAAATAGAAACTTTGTGCTCACGAGATTAGCTGTCATTTTTTACAGAAGAGTGCGATTGAGTTGATTCTTTTTTCAGAAGATTAATAGACAAATTCCTCACGTCCACCAGTTTATTTCAGAATTTTTGGAGTAGCAGAAGTATGGTTGGTGTTCAGATCATTACAGACTGTTCTGTTTCTGACAGATTCTGTTTTCATTGCATAGTCTGCTTGTTTTCTAGTTTCTATGGCTTATATTTCTCAATATAAATTGTAGAAATGATATGGTACAATAGGATTTGTGTGAGAACAATTATGAACCTTGTCTTTGACAGTACCAAAGTGAATGGTTTACTCTTTGTCATACTAACCTATCTCACGAAGTTCCATTAAGTTTTGTGTGATTGAAGTTTTGAAGCTTTGGGTGACACTACAAACAAAGACACATCCGTGACATTTTGGGCCAAACGAAAAAAAATTATGTCATACTTATGACACTTCTATTACGATAATTTTGACAAAACCTGTTATCATCATAGATGGGGTGGGCTCCTACTTCTATGACAGAAAATCATGACAAAAAATGGGCTTTTCGTCCTGGGCGGGCTGGAGACGCAGCGGCATGACATTCTTTGGGCCGTCCATGACAGAAAAAACTGTGGTAGAAGTGAGGGCGAGAAAAATATCGAGGAGTTCCCGGTTACGGTGGGTGGTCGGGGGCCGAGCGTTGCGCGTTTCTCTTGTACATACGCGCATGTGTGCGAGGCGTGGCGCTCTAACTAAACCCAAGCGAGGCGTTGGGCTCTAACTGAACCCGAACGATTGCATTGCCGGCTACGCGTTTCTGAACCCGAGCGATCAATCGATCCCTTGTTATTAACTGAACACGAGTGATTCCTTCACTAATGCTGCTAACTGAAGCCGATCAAACATTGCTGCCTCCTTCCCTATTTGAATAGTGAGCATTATTGTGAGGATTTGGATGAACAGTTCCCGGTGAGGGGTTGGATGAACAGGAACCCGTGGTAGTAGGCCATTGCCGCTCAAAGAATAGTACCCCGATCTATCGAGCCGGTGGATGAACAGGACCCCGTGGAGGGCTGGATGAACAGTAGCCGGTGGAGGGCTGGATGAACAGTAGCCCATGGAGGGGTGGTTGAACAGGACCCCCGTGGGTAGGGCTGGTTGAACAGTAGCCGGTGGAGGAGTGCGCGGTTGAGGTTGGATGAACAGGAGCCCATGGATGAATAGTCACAGGTGGAGGCTGGAGGAGGTCGACGGTGGATGAATAGTAGTCAGTTTCCATCGCCCGTGGACGCTAGGCCTCGTTTCCATCGCCTGTTCCGTCCAAGCCGGTTGGCTCCCGATGAATAGCACACGTTCCGTTGCCTCCCGATGAACACGACTCATTATGTTGCCTCCCCATGAACACGACAACGACGATGCAGTTTCTCCGTTCTGACCCAGCCACTGCCATGTACACGAGCCCTAGCCATATGTATGCACGAGTAGGCGTTCGAGACCCCACCCGTATGTTCGTACGTGGCCGTATTTACTTTCTTGCACCCTGACCGTTGTACATACGTGTACATGCTATATGCGTGCCTCTACTACCACACGTGAGCGCCTCTACTACCACACGTGCCCTTCCTTACACAACCATGGTTCATTGTTGCAGCTGGTAGACAAACCGATCGACCAGTATGTACGTACACGTTCGCGACTAGAATGACAACGCTACCTACACTTCGACCGGGTGGGTCCCGACTATCAGGCACTTCCTTCCGAGCGAAGATGTGGCTGGTGGGTCCCAGCAGCCAGTGCGGCGAATCATTTTTTTTGCCCGTAATATGGACGCACTTCCTTGCGTGCGAAGATGCAGCTGCTGGGTCCCAGTAGTCAGGGGGAAACATTTTTTTTTCACGAAATACGGTGGCCCGTCCGGTGGGTCCCTGCAGGCAGGTGGAGGAATCATTATTTCGCACGTAATAAGGAGGCATTTCCTTACTACGGCCGTGGACCCAGCTGTCAGCCTCTCTGAGGGAGTCCTGGATTACGGGGTCTCCGAACAACCGGACTATATCCTTTGGCCGGACTGTTGGACTATGAAGATACAAGATTGAAGAGTTCATCTCGTGTCCGGATGTGACTTTATTTGGCGTGGAAGGCAAGCTATGCAATACGGATATGTATCTCCTCCTTTGTAACCGACCTTGTGTAACCCTAGCCCCCTCCGGTGTCTATATAAAACGGAGGGTTTTAGTCCGTAGGACAACATACAATCATACCATAGGCTAGCTTCTAGGGTTTAGCCTCTCTGATCTTGTGGTAGATCAACTCTTGTAATACTCATATCATCAAGAACAATCAAGCAGGATGTAGGGTATTACCTCCATCAAGAGGGCCCGAACCTGGGTAAACATCGTGTCCCCTGCGTCCTATTACCATCCGCCATAAACGCATAGTTCGGGACCCCCTACCCGAGATCTGCCGGTTTTGACACCGACACTCTCCATGTACAGTACTCTTCCGATGGAAGTCGTTCGTTGACCACATTGACCACACCGCGCCGAGAACACTAGGGCGGTGGATGACGGTGAGGCCTAGGAAGGGGGCGACGTGGAGCCGGGGAAGACGTGGTAGTGGATGCCCACGCGGAGGGGAATACGTGGGTTGACTACTTCGGATGCGATGTGAGGCTGTCGTCGCCTGAGAATAACAGGAGGTGTGGGTGAGTATAGGGGGATGGCATGGCCAGCGGTGGTAGCACAGCCGGACATGGGAGGCCAGAGCAGGCGGCACGGCCGACGCTTGTTTGGGCGGCTGGAGCAAGAAGACCAGAGGTTGAAGAAGCACTACGGCCACTGGATCGACATCGTACAGTCATTGGAGCTAGAATCGTTCATATTTACTAAGTTGACAAAGCCCTCCATCCCCTTCATATTAGTAGGCCCACAAGTCAGCCTCCCATATGGTGGGTTCCAACTAGGAGGGGGTTATTCATTTTTTTGTGCGTAATAAGGAAGCACTTCCTTGCATGCGAGGATATAGCTGGTGGGTCCGAGCTGTCAGCGGCGGGAACGTTTTTTCATGAAATACAGAGGCCCTTTCAGTTGGTCCCACATGTCGGGTGGAGGAATAATTATTTTGCGCGTAATAAGGAGGCATTTCCTTGTGTGCAGCCGTGGACCCAGCTGTCAGCCTCTCCACGTACAGTCCACGTCCGATGGATATCGTTCATTGACCATGTTGACCATGCCGCACCGAGAGGACCAGGGCGGTGGACGACGGCGAGGCCTAGGAAGGGGACGACACGGAGCCGGGGAATACGGGGCAGTGGATGCCCACGCGGAGAGGAGTACGAGGGTTCACTGGTTCGACTGCGGTGTGAGGCTGCTGTCGCCGCAAAATAACAGGGGGTGTGGGTGAGTAGAGGGATGGCCTGGTCAGCGGTGGGAGTAGTAGGGGACGGTGAGGCCTGTGCAGCAGCACAGTGATACGTCTCCAACATACCTATAATTTCTGATTGTTCCATGCTATTATATTATCTGTTTGGATGTTTAATGGGCTTTATTATACACTTTTATATTATTTTTGGGACTAACCTACTAACCCAAGGCCCAGTGCAAATTGCTGTTTTTTGCCTATTTCAGTGTTTCATAGAAAAGGAATATCAAACGGAATCCAAACGGAATGAAACCTACGGGAGAGTTATTTTTGGAACAAACGTGATCCAGGGGACTTGGAGTAGATGTCAACAAAGAAGCGAGGAGGCCATGAGGGAGGGAGGCGCGCCGGCCCCCCTGGGCCACTACAAGAAATATGTCAACTAGTGACCTTCTGTCAGTGACCCTGGAAGAATTGGTCATAGATCTATGACCATTTCAGACCAATTGGTCAAAAGCTGTTCGGGGGGCTCCAAACCCTAAACTATAAGGACCATTTTGGTCAGAAAGGTCGTAATTTCCTTACACGAAATGGTCATAAAGCAGATAGCACTGGTCTGCTGCCTTATTTCTAGCTGACCATGACCAATATAGATGGTCATAACCTTGTAAATTGTGGTGGGTTGCTATGACTAGGCGCCACCTCATTAGTTTTGCCTATGTGTCATGTCCATGTGGCAGTTTTTGCTCTAGGTTGTGAAGCAACCTATATTTCTGTCATTCCCAAAATTCCCAAAAAAATCTCATAAATTCTTTGGGTCATATCTTCATCAAATATGTAAAAATCCTTCCTTGCCTAGTTCAAAACTAATTCAACAATATTCATTTTCCTATTCTGTTCACAACATCACTTTATGAAGGAAGTTCTATTTATATATTCTTGATTGCCCTCGGAATTTTTGGGCACTCTTTCCTATCCCAATCATTACCGCATGACAAAATTCAGCTCCATTTGCCTAGCAAATCTTCCTCGACAAATTTCCAAAGTTTTTGTCCACCTAGAAGCATTGTGAGGAACTACCTTTTTTGTATATCAAAATGACATGGAATTTATACAGTTCCTTCATATGCCCAAATTATCACCCTCCTCCAAATTGCATCTCAGTCAAATCATCTATGTGAGCCCAGGTTCAATTTATATTTTATGGCCAAATTGGCACGTTGCAAAGCAAGTGTTATATAGACCCCTCCTATTACCCTCAAACTTTTCGGACACTCTTCCATACCCAAATCATTGCCACATGATAATATTCAGCTCAATTTAACTAGTAAATCTTTCTCAGGAAATTTCTAAAGTTTCTACCTCGAGAGAAGCTTTGTGAAGTAAGTACTAGCTAGGCTTACCCAAATGATCTGAAAATTTACCAGCGCATGACCATACCTATGTAACGTACCTATACCAATTTTTAGCTCATTTCATTCATCCAATCTCTCTCACTAGTTTTCCCAAGTTTCTGTCCATAGAAGAGCATTGTGAAGGAAGTACGACTTTGGCATTTCCAAATGGTATCAATTTTCTATGCCCAAATAACCATCCTCCACCAAATTTTAGCTCAATTCATTCATTATTTTGAGCCCAGCTTCAACATTCATATTTTTGTCTAGCGTGGTACTTTGCAAAGCAAGTACCACCTAGGATCCTCCTTTTGAGCTAAAAATTTGTGAAGACATTCTCCTTAGTAGATGATCATCCTCAGCCAAAACTAACGCCCATTGGCCATGTACATTTCCTGTACCGCTAATCAAACACTTGGCTGCTTATTCATGTTTGAGCATCGATCGGTCTCCTCGTGAGAATCTTATGTTGTGATTTTCTTCCTAGCACCTACCTGGGGAGAGCTCAACCCACTAGACATGCCTAGGCCGCCCAGAACACAAGGCAACGCCACGGTGACGCGGTGACCACGCGGCGGGCATGCTAGTTTACGCGCTCTAGAGTTGGAGCCCTCGGCCACCATCCAAACCTCGACGTATCGCCACCAAACCATGTATTTATGATTAAATAGGTACTTATGTAACTAGAAATGATTTTTGGAAAAAATAAATAGCAAACTATGAGGCAGCTGCAGTTCAAATTTTACTCGCTTCCTACTGAATCGGCGGGAATTTGTCTTTTTCACTAGAGGTGGATAAAAACTTTTGGCACCCAACCATTTTGTCAATTGTCCATTAAACATGGCCTAGTATTTTATAAAATTTGTTTGGTCCAATTTTGCAACAAATATAAGGTAGGTCCTTCACAAAAAAACTCATTTTGGGTACTCGAAAAATGGAAAATTGATTTTTCATCCAAAGAAAATGAAAACTCCCTTAGGCAACATTGTTTGCCATTCCAATATGCACCCTTGTGCACAATATGAGATCATTTGAACAAACTATGCCATGAATGTGGCCATAAGATTGATCATTTGGCTTGAAAGCCAAGAATCTTCAGAGATGATAGCTCATTTCTGAGAACACTTTTTTAAAATAATTGCCGTATTACAAGTTTGTTATTTTTCCTGGGAACTTGGCCACATATAATGACACAATGAGAAGGTTTCCCAATTTTTTGATTATTTTTGAATTTTTTATGCCCGTTCAAAATGCGATAAAAACGGTGGGAATGACCGTTCCTAGCTAGTGGTTGAATCTTGGAACTTTTTTGGTGTTTCTCTGATTAAATAGATACTTATGTACCTAGAAATGATTTTTGGAAAAAATAAATAGCAAACTATAAGGCAGCTGCAGTTCAAATTTGACCTGCTTCCTACTGAATCGGCGGGAATTTGTCTTTTTCACCAGAGGTGGATCAAAACTTTTGACACCCAACCATTTTGTCAATTGTGCATTAAATATGTCCTAGAATTTTATAAAATTGATTTGGTAGAACTTTGCAACAAATATACGGTAGGTACTTCACAAAAAACCTCATTTCGGGCACTCGAAAAATGGAAAATGAATTTTCCGTGCAAAGAAAATGAAAAGTCCCTTAGGCAACATTGTTTGGAATTCCAATATGCACCCTTGTGCACAATATGAGATCATTTGAACAAACTATCCCATGAATGTGGCCATAAGATTGATCATTTGGCTTGAAAGCCAAGAATCTTCAGAGATGATAGCTCATTTCTGAGAACACTTTTTTAAAATAATTGTCGTATTACAAGTTTGTTATTTTTCCTGGGAACTTGGCCACATATAATGACACAATGCGAATGTTTCCCAATTTTTTGATTTTTTTGAATTTTTTATGCCCGTTTCAAAATGCGCTCAAAACGGCGGGAATGACTGTTCCTAGCTAGTGGTTGAATCTTGGAACTTTTTTGGTGTTTCTCTGATTAAATAGATACTTATGTACCTAGAAATGATTTTTGGAAAAAATAAAGAGCAAACTATAAGGCAGCTACAGTTCAAATTTGACCCGCTTCCTACTGAATCGGAGGGAATTTGTCTTTTTCACCAGAGGTGGATCAAAACTTTTGACACCCAACCATTTTTTCAATTGTGCATTAAATATGTCCTTGAATTTTATAAATTGATTTGGTACAACTTTGCAACAAATATATGGTAGGTACTTCACAAAAAACCTCATTTCGGGCACTCGAAAAATGGAAAATGGTTTTTTCGTGCAAAGAAAATGAAAACTCCCTTAGGCAACATTGTTTGGAATTCCATTATTCACCCTTGTGCATGATATGAGATCACTTGAACAAACTATGTCATGAATATGGCCATAAGATTGATCATTTGGCTTGAAAGCCATGAATCTTCACGCATGATAGCTCATTTCTGAGAACACTTTTTTAAAATAATTGTTGTATTACAAGTTTATTATTTTTCCTGCAAACTTGGTCACATATAATGACACAATGCGAAGGTTTTCCAATTTTTTGATATTTTTTGAATTTTTGATTCCCGTTTGAAAATGCGGTTAAAACGGCGGGCATGATTGTTCCTAGCTAGCGGTTGAATCCTATAATTTTTTTGGTGTTTATCTTATTAAATAGATACTTATCTACCTAAAATTGATTATTGGAAAAATTCATGAGCAAACTATGAGGCAGCTGCAGTTCAAACTTGACCCACTTCCTGTTGAATCGGTGGTAATTTTCTTTTTCACGAGAGGTGGAACAAAGCTTTTGACACACAACCATTTGGTCAATTATGCATTAAATATGTCCTAATATTTTATAAAAAATGATTTGGTCCAATTTTTCAACAAATATTTGGTACGTTCTTAAAAAAACTCATTTTGGGCACTTTAAAAATGTGAAATGAAATTTTCATGCAAAGATAATGAAAACTTTCTTAAGCAACATTGTTTGCCATTCAGAGATGCAAACTTGTGCAAAATATACTGCCATGTCGGTCCAACGATTTGCTAGTCACACGCGCATCGTGCGATCCAATCTCATCGTGCGTTTGAGACTATGTCTCCCTTGTGTCTCTCGTCTTCCTGACTTCAGATTGAGAATCCGATCACACCAGCCGCCGCACAACCCGACCCCTCCCTCCCCTGACTCCACGCCGGCAAGCCGCCGCTCGAGAGTTGAAGGGGCACTTCGCAGGTCACCGTCCTAGGAAACGTGGGCAGACGCGCGGGGGTGAGTTGTGCGCGAGCAGTTGTGAAGAAGGTGGATGCATCTCTTTTTTCATGTGTGCGTGCGAGATGCGGGCTGAGAGATAACCGAAAGAACACAGATCCAACGTCTATGGATGCATGAGTCCAGCGGACGCAAGGAGACCGGCGGAGCGACTCGGCCGGTCGACCGACGCAGATCAACGCCCTTTGAAAAAACTATGCCATTCCAAGATACAACCTTGTGCAAAAAATACAACAGAAAGAGAAAGAAAAAATACAATTACATAAGCTTTGTTCTCATTCACTACTAGGGAAAACCCTATACACAGAATCTTAGCAGGAACGCTGCTCAAAAAGGAGCGTTGCTGCTAATTAGCAGTAGCGCGGGTGTGGAAAACCCGCTACTAACAAGTTCTTAGCAGTAGCGCGCTCGGCGTAACCCGTGCTGCTACAAATATGGACCGACAGTGCCCACCCAACTCCATTTAGCAGCAGCGCGGTGCCGCGAGTCGCGCTACTGCTATAGCTGTAGCAGTAGTACGGTTTTTCTGAGGTCGTTGTTACTAATTTTCAAATCGGGCACACTTTTGGTCCCGGTTAGTAGTAGCACTTGTACCGAAAGCGCGCTGCTGCTACTTTCTTAGCAGCAGCGTGTTTTACGTCCCGCGCTACTGCTAATCCGCACCCACCACCTTTCCCCACCCACCCTCCCCCTCCCCCTCCTCTCCCTTTCCCCTACCTCTCCCACTCTCACTCTCCTTCTTCCTCAATACTTCTCCCCCATTACTATCCCTATTCTACCTACCTTTCTCTCTCTTCATTACTCCTACCTAACTACACCACCTCCATTAATGCATCTCCTTTCTCTTTTTCCTTCCCCCTCCACTAGTTGAAGTTGTCTCCTCCCAAATTAGGTAGCTAGGTGGATGTAGTATTTAGTTAAGTGACCTATTTGCCCCTAACTAGATCTATCTTTGTCAAGAAGAGCTTTGTGCACTTTTGATCTCCCTACATCATCATCTCCACCGTGTGCTCGATCTCGAGATATAGGTGATTAAAATTGCATGCTTTTGCAAAATGGAAATATGTTTATGTGTGTGTGATATGTTTATGGAAATTCTGTGTGTGGCATGAGTTGATGCCAAATTGTGCTTTTGAGTTGCCTATGTTTTGCCGAAATGTCGATTTATTTCTGTTTCGGCGAATTCCGGGCAAACTCTTGATCTATATATGTCCTATTTTTAAGGAAGGTCATGCCGAAGTTTTGTATGACTTTGATGCATGCACGCATTTTTATAATCAATTTGTTTATTATTACCGTGCAGAGTTGACGATGGTCAGTGGAACGATGGTGGACAGGTGGCTGCGTTCGGTGATGCAGGACATGAAAGAAAATAACCGGACAGAGGTTTTATGTCCGTGTCAAAAATGCAAAGGAATAGTTTGGCTCGACCCCCATGACGATGGTCGTGTCGAAGCGCACCTGCTCATGACTGGTTTCATGGATGGCTATACTCGGTGGATAATTGAAGATGAGGATGACGATGTTGAGGATGCCGACGGGGCAGGCAATGATGACACGGGGCAATACGAAGAGATGATCGATAATGGCGGGGGGGAAGAGGCCGGACATGGCGGCGGAGAGAATGACATGGACTCCATGCAGCAGAGTTCGTCGGTACTAAGTTCAATCGTGCGGGACCCTCATGTTCAAGCATTGCTTCGAAAGGAGACGAGTACTGAGAGAGCTGCTTCTAGAGAGGAGGCTAAGCTGGAGCAACTGGTGGTAGACTCGAACACTCCATTGTATCATGGTTGCAATCCTGAGGTGACCCGCTTGAGTTTCACGCTCCAACTCCTGAAGACAAAGGCTAAAAACAAATGGACCGACACTAGCCTCGATGAGCATCTCAAGTACCTAAAGGATGTTCTTCCCGCAGGTAATCTATGTCCTAGTAGTGTTGATCAGGCCAAGACGATCGTGTGCCCTCTGGATCTGCCACACGTTAGATACCATGCATGCATCAATGATTGCATAATTTATCGGAAGGAGCACGCGGAAAAAACAAGCTGTCTGGTGTGCAATGCTTCTCGATACAAGAAGGCCGAGAAGAAATGTCCCCAGAAAGTGTTATGGTACTTACAGATCACTCCCCGTCTCCAGAGGTATTTTGTAGATCCCAAGGAAGCAAAGCTAATGCACTGGCACGCGGAGAGGAAGAAGCCCGACGATGGAGATGATCCGAAGCTGAGACACGTCAAGGATGGAAGCCAGTGGAGAGAGTTGAACAACTTCTATCGGTATTTTGAATGTGATGCAAGGAACATCGTGCTCGGCGCGTGTACCGATGGCATGAACCCGTTTGGCAACCAGAACACCAACCATAGCACATGGCCCGTGTTTGTATGGATGTACAACCTCCCCACTGGTTGTGCATGAAATCGAAGTACATTCACATGAGCATGCTTATTCAAGGGCAGAAACAACTAGGAAATAATATTAATTTGTATCTGGGGCTACTTCAAGAGGAGTTAGACACGTTATGGAAAACACCGACCAAGACATGGGACGCCAGCAAAGGCGAGTATTCAACATGAGAGCTGCGCTGATCACGACAGTGCAGGACTATCTCAGTTACGGATATGTGGCAGGCCAGGTGTGCCATGGATATTGCGGATGCACGCGGTGCATGGATGATACGACGTCTCAGTAGCTAACGTTAAGGAAAGATGGCAGGTCTGGGAAAATCGTGTACATGGGGCATCGAAGATGGCTTGAACAGGACGAGCCGCGGAGAAACCGTGGAGATCTATTCAATGGTCACGCTGAGCATCGAGGACCTCCAGGTAAGCGGAGCGGTGCCGAAATCGATGAGCTGTTGAAAAACTAGAAGGAGTGCCCCGTGCCGGGAAGGACGATGAGAAACGCGCCAGAGCCGCTGCTGGAGGTATGGAAGACGAGGTCTGTGTTCTGGGACTTGGAGTACTGGCACAAACTCGATACACCTCATTGCCTTGATCAAATGCATATCTGTAAGAATGTCCTTGAGAGCTTGCTCGCAACACTGATGAACATGCTGGATAAGACCAAGGATGGGCCGAAGGAAAGAAAAGACTTGCAAGATTTGAAAATCAGGGAAGATCTGCACATGCCGCCCCGTAAAATGTCAGACGGGATAGAGACGGAGACAGAGGCACGGGATAAGAAGGGCAAGAAAATAAAGAAAGAGGATTATTGCCCCCCTTCTTCCTTCACCTTAAGTCAGGCTGAGATTGATCAATTCTTTAAGTGCCTTACTGGAGTGAAAGTCAGTTCCGGTTACTATGGCAAGATAAACAGATATCTAGACACGGACAAGAAAAGGTTCAGCGGGATGAAGTCCCATGACTGTCATGTGATCATGACGCAGATACTACCTGTTGCCCTTAGAGGGATAATGGACAAGCATGTCTGTGACACACTTATTGGTCTCTGCAACTTTTTCGACGTCATCTCTCGAAAGTCGATCAGTGTGAAGCAGCTCCGAAGGCTACAGGAAGAGATCATTGTGATACTGAATGAGCTTGAGATGTACTTCCCGCCCGCGTTCTTTGACGTGATGGTGCATTTGTGTGTCGATATTGTGGATGACATAATAGACCTGAGGCCTTCATTCCTGCACAACATGATGTCGTTTGAGAGGATGAATGGGATCATCAAAGGATTTGTTCGTAACATGTCCCGTCCGGATGGAAGCATCGTCCAAGGCTATGTGACACAAGAGTGCATCTCTTTCTGTGAGAATGTTCTATATGGCGCAGACCAGCCGCCTGGTGTTAGTGTTGGTTCGCCCGTTAACAAGCACGATGGCAGGCTCGAAGGAGAAGGTCACTGCAACGGTCGCAGGGAACTGCACGTGGCATACTCAGATCGACGCAGCGACTTTGACAGAGCAAACTTGGTAGTGCTACAACACCTAGACGAGGTAGATCCTTTCGTGGCACTGCACAAAGAAATTATCGCAAATAAGTATCGTGACCGGGGGTATGCAGGACAGACGCCGAAGTTACTAGAGAGCACAACACCACTTTCCTGCATTGGTTCAAAGATCATATTATTGCTAATCCCCCGGAGGAGGGCTCTAAGGACGGATTGCTCATATAAGCCTTAGCACATGGCCCCTCACCCAACCTCATAACCTATCAGGCATATGATATCAACGGATACACGTTCTACACGGGGGCCAAAGATATGGACAGTGATGATCAGAACTCAGGGGTGACGATGGAATGCATGACCGGCAGCGACAACGGCGCAACTGAATGATTTTATGGAAGGGTCGAGGATATCTGGGAGCTTCACTACTGTGGAATGCACAACACGACGATGTTCCATGTCAAATGGGCTAAGAATGTCGAAAGATAAAACCGGTTTTTCACTACCATGACTATACCCGACGCCAAGAGCGCTACCGTGAACGCTATCGCCAAAAACGAGCCATGGGTACACGCTAAGCACGTGACACAATGCTTCTTCATAACCGACCCATGCAATCCCAGTCGTGTTGTCATGAGGAGAGGCAAAAGGAACATCATTGGAATGGATGGAGTCGCCAACGAGGAAGACTATGATCAGTACGGCAACCCAATGAGGGAAGATGACGATGATGATGAAGTATACGTCAAAAGAAGAATCAATACTACATTACCTAAGAAAAATCGTACTCCATGGAAAAGGCAAAGTCACAATGAGGGGCTCAATTATTCTTCGACGAACAAGAAGGGAAAGAAGCTGACTCAAAAACGAAAATGTCAGCGCTGAGGAACCGTATGTTATCGGTCAAATGATGTAATATATATATATATATGTTCCTATTTTGTATACACACTTAAACATTATTATGCATGGGTCCAATGATGTAATATATATGTTCCTATTTTGTACACATATTTAACCATCAAATGATGCAATATATATCGCCTTTCCTTCATTCACTGCTCTCGGGAAATAAAAGTGGGAGAAAATAAAGGAAAAGAAAAAGGAAAACTGGCAGTAGCGATCTCCTTATAAAACAGCTATAGTCAAGCTAGCAGTAGCGATTTCCTTATAAAAATGCTACAACTAGTGAAGGTAGTAGCAGCGCGTTTTATGTAAACCGCTACAGCTAGTGAAGGAAGTAGCAGCGCATTTTATCTAAACCGCTGCAGCTAGTGAAGGTAGTAGCAGCGCGTTTTGTCTAAACGCGCTACTACTACGTCCACTTAACCCAAAATTCTCACTCTCCCTGCTTCATCCCACCTCCTTCCCCCCCCCCAAATCCCCACTCTCTCTTCCCCCGTCGCACCGCCGTGCCCCGGCGCTCGCCCCCGACCCCGGCGCTCGCCCCCGACCCTGGCGCTCGCCCCCGACCCTTCGGCCCTCGCCTCCTTGCTCTACTTCCTCCCCTCCCAACCTCGGCCGTCGTCATGCCTGCTTCCTCACCCCTGCACCCTCCGTAAACCCCCCCTCTCTCTCTCTGCTAGCTAGGGTTCTTCGGTTAATTTACTTAGGTTTTAGTTAGGGCAGTAGGTTAATTAGGTTATCTATTTAGTTGAATTTAGCTAGGTTTTAAAATAGGACAGAAATTTAGGGTTCAGCAATTGTAGTTAAAAGAAAAGGCAGCATTTAAGCAATTGTCCAAATCAACATCCCTTGTTAAAGCAAATTTAGGTAGGCTAAATTTATATGCAAATTTGAACTGGACATGTGATATGTGGATATGTCATGTTTGGAATTTGAACATGTCATTTGGACATGTGATGTTTTGGTTCAATTTTGGTAAATGATCCGAGTGGCCTATGTTACGCTGGAATGTTGATTCATTTCTATTCCGGTGAATTTCAGGCGCTCGATATGTCCATTTTTTAGCAAAGTTCATGCAGAAATTTGCCATGAATAAAGGCATGATTTGTGCTACATTGTTGGCATATCGAGTGCTGGCACATAGATTTCATTTTTATGTCATTTCTCATTTATTCATAATTTTAGAAATAAACGAGGACACTTAATCACAGGAAACATGTCGAACAACGAAGAAACTGGGCCTTCTGACCAAGATGCAGACAAGATGGATTATGCGGGTGAACAAGAGTACCTCGACTATTTGGCTGCTAAGCAAGGTTTGCAGGTCGGCCTCGATGATGGTACTAACACCGACATCGACACCGACGGCGCCGGCACCGATGGCGGCGCCAAGACCGGCGGGGAAGGTACCGGCAGGGAAGATACCGGCGGGGAAGGTACCGGCGCCGATGCCGCTACCAAAAAGAGGAAGCATAAGAAGCAGATGATACGGAAATCTAACAAACTAGGGATTGGACGACTTGTGATCACAAAGATGGCACCTGGCAAGTTTGAGCCATTAGAGCCGGAAGAACCTCGCAAGTGCTATGGGAACCAATTAGGATGCATCCTATGGGAATGCGCGAGCATCAACGATGATGACTTAAGGAGTAAAGAACATTTGACGCAGTTGCTCCTAACGAAGTTGCACAAGAGATTCAAGTTCCCCGACCGGGATGATAACATTGAACAACCGTGGGATGATCCGAAGATGAAAAAGGTTGACAATCACGCCATGGCATGTTTAGCAATGATTTGGCCTCTTGGAAAGGGAGGGTGAAATGAGCTATTGAGGCTGACGAACCCCTGTCCAAGATTCTGGAGGAAAATCTGACACTTACTGAAGAGGAGTTTGAAAAGTTCAAGGACACTTGCGCTACCGAGGCAGCCAAGGCTAAGGCTGTGAAATTCAAGAGCCTTTAGCAAAGGAACACGGGGAAGCATCGCCTCGGAAGCCGTGGCTACCTCGGCAAAAGGCCCATATGGGATAAGGAGGACGCGGAAGGTGAAGCCGCGGGTCTCCCAGAACCCTTCGCAAAGTTCATCAACCCCTTGGAGCGTGACTTCATCAGGGCCCGCTACAAGTGGGACAAGGAGAAAAAGGTTTTTTACACGGACCAGATCATGAGGAAATTGATTAGACTACTGGAGAAGCATCACCAGCTTCCAGCCGAAAGCCCTACTTCTCCGACGAGGCCCAAGTGGGACACCCCTCTCAACCGGGCCTTGAATGAACTTAAGGGACTCCCTTTGGGCCAGCGGCCACAATATGGTTGTGTGCACGGCGCTGGAGACGACGCCACATGGAAGGTGTTTTACAATGAGGGCCCGGAGGCCAAGAAGCAGAAAAAGAAGTTTAGTCAGGCGTACATCGACGCAAAGGTGAAGCTTGCGGTCGAGAAAAAAGAAGCTAAGGACGCGGAAAAAAACAGCCAAGGAGAAAAATGACTTGCTACAGCAGGCAGTCAATGCAGCTGTAACTGCCTGCAGAAATGATTTCACTACTAACTTGGTTCTAGCTATCAGCAACTAGACGAAGGAAAATCCAGACAAGACGGTATATGATTTCCTGATGCCCAGTTTCATCGGGAGCAACTCCATGAACAACAACAACACCGCACCATCACTTGCTCATGCAACCGGGCCTCCTCTCACGGTCGCTCCCGCTCATAGCAGCCCGTCCTTAGTCTCTGGCGCGCTAGGTGGGCCTTCGAATTTGGCTGAGCTCGACGTCGTCACGGCAATTACATGTCACACCAACATATATACATATAGAATATTACATTTTCGTTGCCTTTCGGATATTTTACGCCACAGATATATGTGTTTGCAGGGTGAAGAAACCCCATGCACCATACTCTACTTCATCAAAGGCCAGAAGGTGGACGTGGGAAAGGGGATGATAATGAACCCCATGCAACCCACGTTCCACAACCAGCCGATCCACGCTGGGCACTTCAGGGTTAGCTTGTCCAGTGTGAAATCGGGGCACGAGCATTTGCCTCCTCCGGAATATCCTGTGGGAGAGGACGACGATACCCCGCCACGGATTTGAAACTGCAAGGGTTGGGTGCTGCTATGGCCGTAGAATCTTATTCGTCTGGACCCAGCCGAGAGCACACCAATAACCACACATCAACAAGCATGTGCGGAGACCAGCACCCCGCCTACACAATTACCAGCTCCTGTAGTGCCGAGTGAGAGCGGCGGACGACATGATGAAGGGGGTGCAATAGTACTGGCTGATGTAATCATTCCTGTAGAACAGAGAATGGATGATGAGACGGAGGTCGACCCTATGGGTTTCCTCAATACAAACGCGTATGACTGTGACATAGATATGATGAGTCAACCATATGACGAATCGGGCTATCAGCATGCTAATGAGGATATGGATGATATGCCCGGGCAGGAAGGTCATTGGAAGGATTGCAAAAAGTCTCTCTTCATGAATTCCTCATAGGACACGCCTGAAGATGTCGCCTCAACACAGGCTCAACTAGCCGGGGGTCGTACAGTGCTTAGCCCGGGAACCCTGGGGCAAGGGTTAATGAAGGGTCTGGAAGGTGTGCCCAAGAAAAAGGAGAGGAAGAGATCGGGGAAGATAACTGCCTCCAAACAAGCCAGAGCACAAAGAAGCCAGACAATGCATTCTGAAGAGCGTGTACCCGTGAAAGGTGCGGCCATGTTCCATCTCACGGGCGAGCCGATGGTACCGCCGAAACCGCTGGAGCCACTATCAAGGGATCTCTGGAGACTGCGCGACCATGTGCTGTCGACTGAGAAAAGCCTACTAGCCTCAAAGGATCCAGGATATCCGACATACGCGGCTCGTGTGGCTGAGGGAAAGTGCTACGTCGAGACACGGCCCGCCGAGGTGTTCTTCCTGCGGTTAGACCATATCTTTGAGATGTTTCTGACAAGGCGGCTCAATTTTACAATCGTCTGCCTTTTTGCGCTACATATGAGCTCCGTCATGAAGAGTGAAGAAGTCTCGCAGATCTGTTTGGCGGATCTGTACTACATGCACGAGTCTTTCTTGAGTCTCGGCGACTTTGAGCGTGAAACTGCTAGGGAGTACCTCCAAAACTTCATGGTACAGAATAAGGACCGGGAAATCTTCCTCGTGCCTTATGATCCAAAGTAAGTCAGTTCCGGACAACCCTTACGTACATTTCAATCATTCCTTCTCTCTCATATATATGGGGAATAATTTGAGGTGTCTTTTCTCCGCAGCAACGGGCGCGGCGTCCTTATCGTTCTTTACCCGCAAGTCTCCCACGCTGTGTATTTTGACCCTTCCAGAGACTACGAGAAAAAAGACTACACCCACATAATGAATATTCTAGATGATGCTCTCCAAGGCTTCAGCATTAGAGGTGGCCACATGCAGATCAGGAAAAAAAGGAACAAGAAGATGGGTTTCACGCATAAAACTAACTTCTCCTGCATCCATGTCCCAAAACCAAGCAAGAAGGATGGATTCTACATCATCCATCTCATGATTCAGTTCAACACGGATCACCAAAAGCTTCGCATGAGAAGCAGAAATGATGATCATATCCACAAGTGGCTAGAATCTCATGGAGAAGCGGATTATAAACTTAGAGATGACTTCTTTCGCATCCAAAGCAACATTGCGACGATCATCATGAAAGAAGTCGTCGATGAGAAGGGGATGTTCCACCACGGCCCTATATCGCAAGCTGACGTCCGAACTTGCATAGGCATGCAATGTCTAGACCTCACGTCGTTCAAGAAGCTAGGGTCCATCCTCGATGATATGGAAGGATGGAACTTCTAGTGATTTATGATGCCGATGATGATGATATGTGTCGGTTGAACTTGTATACTTTTTGTAGCGATGAAACTTTGTGATGTCCACGGTCCCTGCCGAACTTGTGTAACGCTACTTTGTTAGTTTGCGTACGATGACCTTCGTACCTCTAGTTAATTAATTTGCTTACTGTATGTTGCATATAGTTTCTAACCCTTCCTTTTTCGGTGTTGCTCTAGTATATTTTGTTGCATATATATGATTGTACATCCTCTTCATGAACATGCATCTCTAACAGGTACCTAGTTTCTTGATGGCGAGATGGAAGTGCTATGTCGTGTACAAAGGGAAGGTTCCGGGGGTGTACAACGAGTGGCATGAGTGTCAGGCGCAAGTGAATGGGTTCTAGGGCGCCAGCCATAAAGGCTTCAAAAGCAGACAAGAAGGAGAAGCTAGTTACTTGAGGTTCACGCTAGCGCGAGAGAGGACTCGTAACCGCCACCTCATGTACTGCATAGTTCCGCTCTCACTCATAGTGATAGCTCTTCTCGTGTATACCTTTGTTTAGATGGATGACGTTGTAGTTGCAAGTATTCAAGACTTGCTTGTATCGCTATTTTCGAGATGATGAAAAGATACCACTTTGTGTTGGATGATGATTATGATGGGACTATTTGTATTTATATGCTATGATTACATTTGTGGTCTCGCAGGCATTTGTATGTGTATCATGATGACTTTTGTATGTGCTAAAGATTCTTCTATAAAGCCTGTTCAAATACAAAACAAATATGCCGAAAAAACAAAAAACTACTAAAAGTAGCAGTAGAGAGTGGATAAAAGTTAGCAGCAGCGCGGTAGTAGCAATAGCACGCACAGGAGAAGCGCGCTATAGCTATTAGCATTAGTGAGCTTCCATTAAGCGCGCTGCTACTACACTTGTGTAGCAGTAGCGCTGGTGAGCACGCGCTACTGCTACGTGTTAGCTGTAGCGCCTTATTAGTAGTGCCGGTCCCTGTGCTACTGATACACCTAAAACCCGCACTGCTGCTAGCCTTTTCCCTAGTAGTGATTGGTTGAAACGTTTGTGCCATGGATTGATGACGTGGCACACATCCATCCATCCATCCATCTATCCCATTTATATACAGAAAAAGGAGAAAAAAAGAAAAAGAAAACCCCACCCGCAGCCCAACTACCCCAAACCCTAACTCCCATCGATCCCTCTCACACTCTCCCCCGATTCAGATCCACGCTGCCACCGCACATCCCCCTCCCCCTCCCCGCCTCCCAACCCCCTCACTGCCACCTCTCCAGCACCACCTCTCCAACCTCGCCGTCGCCTCCTCCTCCCCCATGGCGCCGCCCAGTCCCTCGTGCTCGGGCCGGACAAGGTCGCGCGTGCGCTCACCGGCACACCCTCTTCACCGTTTGCAACCCAGTCGGCATGGTTTCGGGCTGGCGTCGCCGGTGTCCACTCCTCTCTTCTTCGATGGGATCTGCCGCCGTCACCTCACCTACGTCTCTCAGCCCGCCTCATCGACATGGCACAACCACGGAACAGCAGAGGGTTTATGGTCCATCCCTCTTATTTGCCATGACCCTCTCCCTCCTCCTCACCTCATGTCGTCTACCTTGCAGATCCACCACGCCATGGGCCAGATCGAGCCCCGATGCCATGGTCTTCCTCTGCCTGCTCAAGTGCTACTCAAGGTCAAGTAGCCGACACCATCAAGGTCAGCACCCCTCTCTTCCTACGGTTTCCCATTCTTCCTTCCATTCCCTTGTCTGACTTGTGTGATTCTCTCATGGTGGATGGGCTAGTCTCCTATGATGCATGGATGGATGGTTTGGTCGTAGGAACAGTATGTCTTCGCTTCTCTTCATTAACCAGAGGTACTGTCTTCTCTCATGGATGGATGAGCATCGATCAATTTAGTCCATCTATTTACGATGATAGTATGCTGCTGATGATGTTGTTGATGCCATGCTTTTTGTCTTTTACATGCTCTAAAATTAAGTGGTAGCATAATATGCAAATTTCCCATCATCCTTTAGCTGCACTAGTCCTGTGTATTTGGCAGGCGGATGCATATCTTCCTTTTTTGATAATTCACTCATCTGTAGCAGTCACATATCCGTCCTCGTAACATCTGTTTGATCAATGTTGTTTTGTTCTCATATAGAATGTCCATTTGTTGTTGTCTATCATGCCTCAATGAAAAGTTGTAGCCTCCTATGTACAGTTTTCATGACATTAATAATGACCTGAGCATTTTTCCATATGGTGTAATATGCAGACAACAACAGAGCTAGTGATGCTATGTTAAAATTAATGTGTACTAGTCAATTCTAGCTTATATTCGTGTCTTGCGATCTTGTCCTAATTAATGTGTATACTACAAGCCCTTGTTTTCCTGTCTAAATGCGTGCACAGAAGTTGAGTTACCTTCTAAAAAATTGTTCATGCATTTCTCAGTTTCTCAAATACAAAATAGCTTGCTGGGTGTCCTAGATACAGAAATATACCAAGTGCAAGTGGGTGCTTGTGACACCCTAAAAAATTTCAACCTTGTCTTATTAATTAAAATTTTGCCAGGAAATTTAAACTTTTATTTTCTGGATTTTCTTTTGATTTTAGAGCCATTCTTTTTCCTTATTATTATGGAGTTTTTAATGTCATGTGATGTCATGTGATGTTTTTTAAATCACTTTTATGCAAAAATATCTTCTATTCATTGGAAATTTTGAGCTCTACACCAAGTTCTCAAATCTGGTCCAGTGGGCAATTTTGCACTACAACCTATTTAAATATTTCTTTAAAACTTCCACCAAAATTATGGGATGTTAATAGGAGTATTTTATTCAACTCTATGCAAAAAAACCATTGATGTTATTTGAAAAATTTGAGTGAATCAACCTCTTTTTCATTCTGGTCTAGCTTGGTGATTTGTACTGCAACCCTAATTCATCTTCCTCTATTAACCATGAGCTTTTTCCTACTTATAGACCACCCTGCAAAACCCTTAAGTCCAGGAGCGTGGAACCATTGGAGTGTTTTTGGTCCTTGAAACTATGCCCTTTTCTTTCTGTCCAGAAATGGTTTTCCCAAAAACTTGCTCTATCAAGTTTCTAGTCTTCACCAACTCACCTTGCCACCATCACCTACACCTAAAGAGACACTGGTCTGGAGCTTTTGGCCACCCCAAGAGTTGCCTACATGCACATGGCATTCTGTCAAACACCTTGAGTGCATGCATAGATTTGGCATGATCTTTAGTCTGTATTGTGGACTTGACCCCCTGACCCAACCAACATGTCCACTATGCTCCTAGCTAACACTAACCCAGGCATGCTAATCCCGAGCCTCATCCTAATCCTCTAGCATGCTCTGGCATTGCGTCGAGCACGTAGCGTGCGTGCGCTAGGTGTGCACAGAGCGCACGTTTTGCATGCACGCGCACCGAGCCGCCGCGTCTCGCTACAGCCCGCCCCGTGCCCGTGCTGCCCCCTGGCCACTCGCAGCCAGCGCCCGACCCCTCCCTGACCGCAGAGCCGCCCTGGCCCCCTCCTGGCGCCCTACAGCGCCGCCGTTAGGTCGGCCATGGCAGCAAGGGGGCGGCCACAGCAGCCTCTGCCATGGATGGTGCCGCCCGAGCCACACGCGTGCGCCAGCAGCCCTCTAGAGCAGTCTTAGCTCATCCACAAGCTCGTCTGCAAGCGCTCATCGCCGCCACGTCCCCCCTGTAGCAACAGAACGGCGGTTCGCCGTCGTTCTTATCCAACGCCGCGGAACCGACCTCCTTGCACTACAAAAAGACCCCCGAGCTTGCCTAGGCCCTCAGGCAACCTCAAGCCAACCCTCTGGAGCTCCCCTAGCCCGCAATCGACGGCGGGAGGCCGTCTCCCCCATCTCCGGCCAGTACAGCCGCCGCCGCCCTCCGGTCCATTCAGTCGCAACCAGAGCCTCCCCCGCTCCTCCAGAGCCACCCTCCTCTTCCCCTCGATCTTACGGAGCCGCCCAAGCCCTCAGCTGCGACGGGGAACCACCGCAACCCAGAACCCCAAATCCACCCGAAGCTTCCTCGGACGCGGAGCTCGCCGTCGGCGACTCCCTCCACCCCCGCCGACCCAATAACCAGCAGGGGGACCGCCCCGGCCTGGCGGATCCATCCCTACCCTCCGGAGCCCACGGGAAGCCGCCGTTCGCCGGCGTTGATCGCTGGAGCCCCGCATCAGCTCGGACAGAGGAAGAAGGAGGCGGGGAATGACTGGTCAAACCTGACGAGTGGTCCAGACTGTCAGCGACCCAGCCCCGCCCGCATGGTTTTAAGTGGAAGCGTAAAACCCCCAAGTACATCTCCCCTGCTTCGAAAGTGTATTCTCATCGAAACGTTTTCTTTTTTCTGTTTTATTTTAAAATCAGAGTTTGACTGAAACTTTGACTAGCTATATCTTTTTAAATATAAATCCAAATAACTTGATTCTTTTTCTGTTGTTTCCCAAATATTGTCTAGTTTATTTTCATGTTTATTCCAAAATTTTCCAAACAAACTTTTTGTACTATTTTTAAAGTATGTGTTAATTCAAATTTATTTAAAATAGGATTATGGAGAGGGAGAAGAAAACTTTCAAAAGTTTTGGAATGCACCCTGCCTCTCCACAACTTGAAGACAAGCATTCTGAACCCTGGCATAATATTGTCTTGCGTTGTTGGTACGGTTGCAACCCCATCTTGTCTCGTAGATTTTGTTATTCTATGCGATGATACAATCATAATCATAGTGCATATTGATGATTTCCTGCTGTTGGTATTTGATATGTTTGTGATAGAAATCACCCTCATATGCCTCTCATGCCTACCGGGAAGGATCCGGGAAACCCTCTGTCTTGGGTGGACACGAGCTTGTCCCTCGTCGAGACGATTATGACCGGTGGGGCATGGGGAGGTATGATGAGTGGTGGTTCTGTCTAATGGATGTGAAATATAATTCTTGAGCTAACGATGCAGGAATGCTTTAACCTCTTGAGTCGGCCCTAGATCGAGTCTTGTTCCAGTAACCCCCATACTTGTTTCGTGCTGCCACTTGTCCCTGCCGTAGGTAGGGTACGGTTCAGTAAGTTGTCAACCCCTGTCCTAGCACACACCGTACAGAGAGGCCATGGTGGAAGATACCGGCTGCATCCTATAGGCATGCCACCTGGTCCGGGGGCATGGGTGTTTCCGGTTGGGACCGATAGGAGGGCACCCCTTAGAGCGCGCGATATAAGTTTGATCCCATGCTAAGCGAGGTTGTAGCCTCCCCACTTAGAGTTTCACTTGACAGGTGTCGTGGGTGATTCCAGACACCGGTAAGTTAAGCTGGTGTGTGCGGTCAGGTGTGTTTTCGAATGAAAGACCGTACACGGAATTAGTCCCGATGGACTAAAGGAATCCGTTGCTAGTGGGTAAAGAGTGCACCCTCTGCAGAGATATTATACCTATTCGAATAGCCGTGTCCATGGTTAAGGACTACAGTCTGGGATGGGTCAAGTGTCGGTCTTAGTGTCGGTCTTCGGAGGAAAAACTACTAAACCAGAACAATGATTATGACCTGTGACATATGATGATTATGATTATTATTATTGTGGACTAATCAATTGTATTATTTGAAATTAATGAGTATCCCTGGGACGGTTCTACCTCCTGGATATTCACTGTGATTATTTTTATATAAGCCCTTTATGTGGTGTCGCACAGACGCCCGACTGTGGCATGCTTGTTATTTCATTTACTTATAAGCCCTTTGTGTGGTGGCACACAGACGCCCGACTGTGGCATGCTAGTTATACCTTTTATTTATAAGCCCTTTATGTGGTGTCGCTCAGACGCCCGACTGCGGCATGCTTCATATTATTAGTCTTTCGAGGCGTCACTTCAGACACTCGATCGGTGCTTTTCATTTCTACTCGTGGATTGTTTACTCATGTTTTTTTTGAATGATCTGCTTGCGTGCATCATGAACCTTATTTCATAACTGATGAAGTGATCATAGAATATTTCAAAGCATGATTATTAGTGGCTATATTATACCTGTGTTCTTAATGTTAGCGAGTACATTCAAAGTACTCACTGGCTTGTCCCTGGCTATTGTCTTGGCCAGATTTCCTGCATGGAGAGGAGCGTTGTGATGACAGCCCCGGAACCTACGCAATGGTGATAGCAGCCTCGGGAAGATAGGATTTATCCTGGTCAGCTGTTCCTGTGGGAAATGGAGTCCCATAGACGATGATGATCCGCAAACCGCTTCCGCCATCAACCACTAGAAACAAATTGTTGTACCCATAGGCCAGAATGGTATTGTACTACATATTATGTACTTTGCTTGGAATTTATGTATCAAATTGGTGCCTCATCAGCTAACAGTAATCCTGGGGCTGGTGAGCACAAGGGCCATTTTCTGGGAAACTTATATCCCGAAAATCCGGTCCTGACAAACTTGGTATCAGAGCCAGGTTGACCATTGGCTAATCCTAACTTAGCCAGGTCAAAAAACCTAGGTAAACCAACCCACCAGACCTTAACCAAATCCCGGCCAAGCTTCTCGTGTAAGATAGCCACACAATGACCCGACACCTTTTGGCAGTCGGTGCCCAACCTATCAGCCTAGCCTGTTGATCACGTGCTAGTGACCGACACCTAAATTGTCTCATTTGCAAGCGTGCGAAGGAAGACTCCGTCCCCTTTTTCTATAAAAGGGGCACGCAAACCTCAACCCAGCACGGCTCAGCCTCTGCCCAAACCAAGCTAAAATGCCAGGACCCATTGTTCACAATGAGACCACATCAACCAACCTTGGAGGCTTCGTGACCGTGCTAGCAAACCTCACCCGCCGTGCCTTCGCGTTAGAAGAGCCCCCAAAATATGTTGTGTACCAAGGGTCCATGAGCGGTGAGAGCCGTCAATTTTGGGCCACTGTACACGTCTATGGTAGGGGTCTATCGCCAGAACGCCCCTATAGGTTCCCCGGAAGGACAACTTCCTTTGAGCCACAGGCCATCCAACTAGCTGCTCGAGAGGCTATAGTTCAACTCCGGCACTTGTCACCTAGAGTTAACTGTCGCTCCTTCTAGTACTACCCCAGCCGTGACGGGTATGGTAGGCCACCCCAAGTTGCCAACAGAGATCACGAGACGGATCCTGCATTATTGCATCTGGTGCGCTATGTAAGTGCACTAGAGGAACTGTTCGATCAAATCACCCCTGATCTGATCGCAGCTCGTGGAGAACTGATCCGTCGAGCCCCGGCAAGAAGAGAAGATGAGCCCGACACCGTCAACCCAGTCGTGCTATTCGGACAACCTATCGAGACCTTGAGGACAGCCCCAGCCATCGACCAAGGTACTATGATGTCTCCAGAAGTGCTTCGTCGCCTTTTGGGAACACGCTCCAACGGGATTGTGGCCAACAATCCCCGAGATGGTCATCATCGCTACCCCGACCCTGCAGCCCCTCAACCCCCTCCAGCTAACCCTGACAGTGAAAACCATGGAGAAGCCTCGGCGTCCACAAGGCAAGCCCGCTTGGACATAAACGAGGTAGACTAAGTCACTCGATTAGTACGGAGTCTTAGTATACCCCACGCCCTGTAATTGTGTGATCATGTATCGCCATATTGGAATGCTGTCTGCATGTGCGCCCTTATTTTAAATAGTAGCTGTGCATAAGTATGTTGATGTACGGTTGCATTTTTAATTCCGGGCGTAGCTACCAAAAACCAACCCCGACGGCACCCACAGTAATGCGCCACTTTTGTGGGATGTGTGTTTCTGTGGCTTTGACCCCAATCCCATATAGCAGAATCGGCAAACTAGTTGCCCTTCACCGCGGTAAATAACCTAGCCCAGTTGCTATATAAAAGGCCACCTCGTGACCTTGTCAAGTACCCCTCACCTTGGGCACAACCCTCACAGCCATTTCTTGCCATGCCGAGCCCTAGCATTTATCTGAGGACCCCCGAGGCAACCCCAGGTAGTTTTGTTAAAATATTGTGGGACTTTACCTGCAGTACCATGGATTCTACCCAGCCACCCCAGTACGAGCTGCTCAAATCGAGAATCACCTCATCCACCTCAAAATATTGGGCAGTAGTGCACATCCCTCCCGTAAACTCAAACCAAGACCCAACGGAAGTCTCCTTCCTGGGGAAATCTATGGCGACTCCACAGATGGCCATAGAAGCGGCTGCACACGAAGGGCTTGTTCGCCTTCGATTCGCGGTACCCTATGCCAGCGAACGAGGGTATTATTACTTTCCGAGCCGTGCAGCACCCGGGGAAGTAGCATCTTTTCCCGGTGGACGAATTGAGAGAGACCCAGTACTGGCCAACCGTGCTCAGTACGTCATCGCGCAAGAGCGTCTGACCCAGCGGACAATGGGTTACCTTCAAAGCCTCGCCGATTTAAATCCTCAGATCGCCATTGGCAGACCACTTAGGCCCGACCAGGAGAGACGCATTCATCGACTAGTCAATCCGGTTTCCCCGATAGAGGAGTGTACCCCAGTGCCAGAGACGTTCTCTCAGGACCCTGTCCTCTTACCGTTTTCATTGTAAACGTCATGGCTATGTTTATTTATGTGTTGCAGCTTATGCGTTGTACCCAAGTTCGTGCTATGAGTAAACTGTTCGGTTTCAGCTAATATGAGCTATATTTTGAAAATGACCCTTAGCAAATCTCCAGGACGAGATTTTTCTTAAGGGGGGTAGTGTTGTGACACCCCAAAAAATTTCAACCTTGTCTTATTAATTAAAAATTTTCCAGGAAATTTAAACTTTTATTTTCTGGATTTTCTTTTGATTTCAGAGCCATTCTTTTCCTTATTATTATGGAGTTTTTACCCCAAGTGAAAACTTTCCAAATATATTATTGGACTTGTTTGCCCGTTCAAGAAAAACATTCCTATTATCAGTGGATTTATTTGCATAACTATTTCTCTTTGAGCTTTATTCCTTAAAGTGATTTTTCATTAGTTTTGGAGCTCTTTTTGAACTACAACCATTTGATAAATTTATCTAAAATCCCAACCAAAATTTGGAGATGTCATGTGATGTTTTTTAAATCACTTTTATGCAAAAATATCTTCTATTCATTGGAAATTTTGAGCTCTACACCAAGTTTTAAAATCTGGTCCAGTGGGCAATTTTGCACTACATCCTATTTAAATATTTCTTTAAAACTTCCACCAAAATTATGGGATGTTAATAGGAGTATTTTATTCAACTCTATGGAAAACACCCATTGATGTTATTTGAAAAATTTGAGTGAATCAACCTCTTTTTCATTCTGGTCCAGCTTGGTGATTTGTACTACAACCCTAATTCATCTTGCTCTAGTAACCACGAGCTTTTTCCTACTTATAGACCACCCTGCAAAACCCTTAAGTCCAGGAGCGTGGAACCATTGGAGTGTTTTTGGTCCATGAAACTATGCCCTTTTCTTTCTGTCCAGAAATGGTTTTCCCAAAAACTTGCTCTATCAAGTTTCTAGTCTTGACCAACTCACCTTGCCACCATCACCTACACCTAAAGAGACACTGGTCTGGAGCTTTTGGCCACCCCAAGAGTTGCGTAGATGCACATGGCATTCTGTCAAACACCTTGAGTGCATGCATAGATTTGGCATGATCTTTAGTCTGCATTGTGGACTTGACCCCTGACCCAACCAACATGTCCACTAAGCTCCTAGCTAACCCTAACCCAGGCCTGCTAATCCCCAGCCTCATCCTAATCTTCTAGCACGCTCTGGCATTGTGTCGAGCATGTAGCGTGCGTGCGCTGGGCGTCCCCAGAGTGCATGTTTTGCACGCGCGCGCATCGAGCCGCCGCATCTCGCTGCAGCCCACCCCGTGCTCATGCTGCCCCCTGGCCACTCGCAGCCAGCGTCCAACCCCTCCCTCGCCGCATAGCCGCCCTGGCCCCCTCCTGGCGCCCTACAACGCCGCCGTCAGGTCGGCCATGGCAGCAAGCGGGCGGCCACAGCAACCTCTACCATGGACGGTGCCGCCCGAGCCACACGCGTGCGCCAGCTGCCCTCTAGAGCAGTCCGAGCTCATCCACAAGCTCGTCTGCAAGCGCTCGTCGCCGCCACGTCCCCCCTGCAGCAACAGAACGGCGGTTCGCCGTTGCTCTTATCCAACGCCGTGGAACCGACCTCGTTGCACTACAAAAAGACCCCCGAGCTTGCCTAGGCCCTCAGGCAACCTCAAGCCAACCATCTGGAGGTCCCCTAGCCCGCAATCGACGGCGGGAGGCCGTCTCCCCCATCTCCGGCCAGTACAGCCGCCGCCGCCCTCCGGTCCATTTAGTGGCAACCAGAGCCTCCCCCGCTCCTCTAGAGCCACCGTCCTCTTCCCCTCGATCTTACGGAGCTGCCCAAGACCTCGGCTGCGACGGGGAACCACCGCAGCCGAGAACCCCAAATCCAGCCGAAGCTTCCTCCGCCACGGAGCTCGCCGCCGGCGACTCCCTCCACCCCCGCTGACCCAACAACCACCGGGAGGACCGCCCCGGTCTGGCGGATCCATCCCTACCCTCCGAATCCCGCGGGAAGCCGCCGTTCGCCGGCGTTGATCGCTGGAGCCCCGCATCGGCTCGGATAGAGGAAGAAGGAGGCGGGGAACGACTGGTCAAACCTGACCAGTGATCCCCCTGGACCCACTATCAGCGACACAGCCCCGCACGCGTCGTTTTAAGTGGAAGCGTAAAACCCCCAAGTGCGTCTCCCCTGCTTCGAAAGCGTATTCTCATCGAAACGTTTTCTTTTTTCTGTTTTATTTTCAAATCAGAGTTTGACTGAAACTTTGACTGGCTATATCTTTTTAAATATAAATCCAAATGACTTGATTCTTTTTCTCTTGTTTCCCAAATATTGTCTAGTTTATTTTCATATTTATTTCAAAATTTTCCAAACAAGTTTTTTGTACTGTTTTTAAAGTATGTGTTAATTCAAATTTATTTAATATAGGATTATGGAGAGGGAGAAGAAAACTTTCAAAAGTTTTGGAATGCACCCTGCCTCTCTACAACTTGAAGGCAAGTAGTCTGAACCCTGGCATAATATTCTCTTGCGTTGTTGATATGGTTGTAAACCCATCTTGTCTTGGAGATTTCGTTATTCTATGCGATGATACGATCATAATCATAGTGCATATTGATGATTTCATGCTGTTGGCATTTGATATGTTTGTGATAGAAATCCCCCTCATATGCCTCTCATGCCTACCGGGAAGGATCCGAGAAAGCCTCTGTCTTGGGTAGACACGAGCTTGTCCCTCATCGAGACGATTATGACCGGTGGGGCATGGGGAGGTATGATGAGTGGTGGTTCTGTCTGATGGATGTGAAATATAATTCTTGAGCTAACCATGCAGGAATGCTTAAACCTCCTGAGTCGGCCCTAGATCGAGTCTTGTTCCAGTAACCCCCATACTTGTTTCGTGCTGCCACTTGTCCCTGCCTTAGGTAGGGTACGGTTCAGTAAGTTGTCAAGCCCTGTTCTAGCACACACCGTACAGAGAGGCCATGGTGGAAGATACCGGCTGCATCCGGTAGGCATGCCACCTGGTCCGGGGGCATGGGTGTTTCCGGTTGGGACCGAGAGGGAGGCACCCCTTAGAGCGCGCGATATAAGTTTGATCCCATGCTAAGCGAGGTTGTAGCCTCCCCACTTAGAGTTTCGCTTGACAGGTGTCGTGGGTGATTCCAGACACCGGTAAGTTAAGCTAGTGTGTGCGGTCAGCTGTGTTTTCAAATGAAAGAACATAGACGAAATTAGTCCCGATGGACTAAAGGAATCTGTTGCTAGTGGGTAAAGAGTACATCCTCTGCAGAGATATTATACCTATTCGAATAGCCGTGTGCATGGTTAAGGACTACAGTCTAGGATGGTTCAAGTGTCGGTCTTCGGAGGAAAAACTACTATACCAGAACATTGATTATGACCTATGACATATGATGTTTATGATTATTATTATTGTGGACTAATCAATTGTATTATTTGAAATTAATGAGTATCCCTGGGACGGTTCTACCTCCTGGATATTCACTGTGATTATTTTTATATAAGCCCTTTATGTGGTGTCGCACAGACGCCCGACTGTGGCATGCTTGTTATTTCATTTACTTATAAGCCCTTTGTGTGGTGTCGCACAGATGCCTGACTGTGGCATGCTAGTTATACCTTTTATTTATAAGCCCTTTATGTGGTGTCGCTCAGACGCCCGACTGCGGCATGCTTCATATTATTATTCTTTCGAGGCGTCACTTCAGACACTCGATCGGTGCTTTTCATTTCTACTCCTAGATTGTTTACTCATGTTTTATTTGAATGATCTGCTTGTGTGCATCATGAACCTTATTTCATAACTGACGAAGTGATCATAGAATATTTCAAGGCATGATTATCAGTGGCTATATTATACCTGTGTTCTTAATGTTAGCGAGTACATTCAAAGTACTCACTAGCTTGTCCCTGGCTATTGTCTTGGCCAGATTTCTTGCGTGGAGAGGAGCGTTGTGATGACAGCCCCGGAACCTACGCAGTGGTGATAGCAGCCTCGGGAAGATACGAGTTTTCCTGGTCAGCTGTTCCTATGGGAAATGGAGTCCCATAGACGCTTATGATCCGCAAACCGCTTCCGCCATCAACCACTAGAAACAAATTGTTGTACCCATAGGCTAGAATGGTCTTGTACTACATATTATGTACTTTGCTTAGAAATTTTGTATCAAGTTGGTGCCTCATCAGCTAATAGTAATCCTGGGGCTGGTGAGCGCAAGGGCCATTTTCTGGGAAATTTATATCCTGAAAATCCGGTCCTGACAGTGCTTGTGTTGTGCATAGTAGCAGATCTGTTTATGTGAGCTATACAATGGCCTATTTCTTCCTAATGATCTGAACACTATCTCATGATTGACCAGGTCCCTGCTCTGTTTCTTCTTTTTTTGCTTCCTGTATGTATGTATGTGTCTGACAACGAAGGTGGTTTCTTCAGAATTGATCGAGTCTGACAAAGTTGTTGTGAACATTTCTTGAAACAAGGCATGACCGATGATGTCCATGCGGTGATGTGCCTGGGGCGGCGCCACTGTGCCCGGCGCTTGCCCTGGTCACCGCGGTGGTGCTTCGGCGGCTTCCAGACCCTCTCCTGGATGCGGTGATGGTCACACCACAGCTGTGGTGTGGCTGAGCCTCTACTACGGCTACAACCTCCCTCTGGTGAGCTCCTCCCCGTGCCTACTTCTCTGATGTAGCTCCTGCATGGCCTTCTCCATGATTTGGGTTGGATGTGGGGCTCTACTAGTTGCTGCTAGATGCTGTAACCAAGCATCAACTCCTACTGGAGCTCTCTGGTCATAAATTCATGCGGTTCTAGGGTCTGTCAGTAGCTGCCCATGTGTACTTGCTTTATATATGTGCCCCAGTGATGCTCTGGTGATATGGGGTGGCTAATATCAAGATCATGGTGGTGTTGATGCTTATCTTGCGTGTCTCTGGTGGTGGTGGTGTTGACAGCAGTTACACACGTAGCTTGTAACTAATATCATTACTGCTAATTTATCTCAAGTTTATCTGAACATGGTTGAAATGAGCGCTGCTAATTTTGTTGTCTAAAATCAATTTTTACCCCAAGTCCTTAAGTAATTATTTTCATTACATCACAGTTAGCTGAGAATATTGACTAGAATATTTTATGTATGCCATGATGCATGTACACATACGGTTGAGCAAATACTGAGCTGTAGTGGAACAACCCGGAGTTAGAGAACTTCAAGGACAAGATCAATGAGGTGACCGGTATTATGGTGGCTGTGTACGGCGATGACCACAAGTTCTTCGGTGAGCTGGCAGTGTCCATATTGTGTGATATACGATGCTGCTCCGTTGTGCATCTCTCTTTTCTTGTGTGTTGCATCATTGTTGCTTGATACAGTAAATGATTTCAGTTCTGGTTGTGTCAAATCTTTACTATGTACCATGCTTAGTGTTTACTAAATTGAGGCATTGGGCATTGGAATTTAGGCATTTATGTATTATTTTAGTTTTGGATGTGTCCAATGCAAACATTGCTGTCAACTGTCAAGTTGACTTCATTATTCTGTTATTTATTGTTAAATATGCTGTTAGATTTACTTCTATTTTGTTCCTTAACATTTTGATCTGTAACGTGCACATGCTGGGCTTTCATGTTTCTTCGTGAGCATCAGGACAAAGAAGTCGGAGGAAGCATAGTTCTAACATTGCTGTCAACTGTCATGTTTTGCATTAATGAAACCCTTTATACAGCTCCTATTTGTATGTGTGTATGATGTAGCAGAACCTGGCTCATGTGATTGTACACTTGTGGAGCTTGTTATATGATTGTAAACTAGATGCTGATCACATTGTATGTGTGTTATATGATGTAGCACTTTGATGGTTGATAATATTTGAAGTATTTCGTGTGTGTGAAAATTTGAATACCAGATATTTATTTGCGTGAAATAAAAAAATGAAGAATATTGCCCTGATGGCTAGGACCCAGTACTAGAACCTGACAATGGGGACCCACCTGATTAGTGAACTTAATTTAGAAAAAAATGAAATTGTTGAGACAAAAAGGCCATGGCCCAAAAATAAAAAGGCTGCAATGTTGGGCTTGGTCCATTTAGCTGAGAAAAAATTCATAGGAAAAAAATATATAAATGGGCTGAATTAATGGGCTCGGCCCATGTAAAACACCGAATTGGACCGGGCTGATTCTTGTGCCACAACAGATTGCCACGTCGGATGCCTACGTGGCCTGGGGAGGCTGCTAGTGACCAAAACAAAACAGTAGGCATATTTTGGTCGTAAACGTCTACGACCTTCTCAAAGAGAAGGTCGTTAATTTCAGTTTACGACCGCTAGCTTTTGACCATCTTTTTTTGGTCACAAAAAGGTCACAAATGGCAAATAATGACCATTCAGTGACCAATAGTCAAGGTCACAAGTTGACATATTTCTTGTAGTGGGCACACCCCCCACCCTTGTGGGCCCCTCGCAGCTCCACCGACCTACTTCTTCCTCCTATATATATCCATATACCTCATAAACCCTATTTCCACCACCGCAACCTTTAGTACCCAAGAGATACCATCTTGGGGCCTTTTCTGGAGCTCCGCCGAAGGGGGAATCGATCATGGAGGGCTTCTACATCAACACCATAGCCTCTCTAATGATGTGTGAGTAGTTTACCATAGACCTTCGTGTCCATAGTTATTAGCTAGATGGCTTCTTCTCTCTCATTGGATCTCAATACAAAGTTCTCCTCAATCTTCTTGGATATCTATTCGTTGTAATTCTTTTTTGCGGTGTGTTTGTCCATATTCGATGAATTTTGGGTTTATGATCAAGATTGTCTATGAACAATATTTGATTCTTCGCCAAAATCTTTTATGTATGATTGGTTATCTTTGCAAGTCTCTTTGAATTATCAGTTTGGTTTGGCCTACTAGATTGATCTTTCTTGCAATTGGAGAAGTGCTTAGCTTTGGGTTCAATCTTGCGGTGTCCTTTCCAAGTGACAGCAAGGCACGTATTGTATTGTTGCCATCGAGGATAAAAAGATGGGGTTTATATCATATTGCTTGAGTTTATCCCTCTACATCATGTCATCTTGCCTAATGCGCTACTCTGTTCTTATGAACTTAAAACTCTAGATGCATGCTGGATAGCTGTCGATGTGTGGAGTAATAGTAGTAGATGCAGAATCGTTTCGGTCTACTTGTCGCATACGTGATGCCTATATGCATGATCATGCCTAGATATTCTCATAATTATGCACTTTTCTATCAATTGCTCGATAGTAATTTGTTCACCCACCGTAATACTTATGCTATCTTGAGAAAAGCCACTAGTCAAATCTATGGCCCCCAGGTCTATCTTCTATCATATAAGTTTCCAATCTATTTTATTTTGCAATCTTTACTTCCAATCTATATCATAAAAATACAAAAAAATATTTATCTTATTATTGCTATCAGATCTCACTCTCGTAAGTGACCGTGAAGGGATTGACAACCCCTTTATCGTGTTGGTTGCGAGGTTCTTATTTGTTTGTGTAGGTACGAGGTGACGTGCGTGTAGTCTCCTATTGGATTGATACCTTGGTTGTCAAAAACTGAGGGAAATACGTATGCTACTTTTCTGTATCACCCTTTCCTCTTCAAGGGAAAACTAACGCAGTGCTCAAGAGGTAGCAAGAAGGATTTCTGGCGCCGTTGCCGGGGAGATCTACGCACAAGTCAAGACATACCAAGTACCCATCACAAACTCTTAACTCTCGCATTACACTATTTTCCATTTGCCTCTCGTTTTCCTCTCCCCCACTTCGAAAACTACTTTCGAAAACCTTTGCCTTTTCTTCGGCTTCTTCTCGTATGTATCTTTGCTTGTGTTTCCATGTGCCTTCTGTTTTCTTGCATCTTTGCTTGCTAAAAATCTATTGATATGGATCCACTTAAAGTGTTCTACTTGGATCATCTTCGATCCTTATGCGCTCATGCTAAAACCCCAACTAGCCTAGTTGATGGGAAATCTTTAGATGAGCATGCTCATTTTGTGCGTCACTGTTTTTCTGAAAAAGGGAGACTCTTATGGGATCAAATAAACAAATCGTTGTGTTATGCTTGGAATCTTTGTAAAATTTGTGATTTTACTTGTTGTTCTAAGAACCCTAAAAACACCTCCCCTACCTATGTGAGTTTGATGATAATGAAATCTTATCTTCTTATGCAAAGGGTGTTTATAGTTACTACAACATCGAAAAAATTAAAGAATTTGTTGCTTTTAAGGGTGCTTATGAAGTTGGTTCTTTGACTGAAAAGTATGATGTTACTCTTTACGAATCTGAAAATTTTGACATACTTAAATATTGCTATGAAAACTATGCTCATATTGTCTATGTCAAAGAATTTATTGAAAGAATGATCGTTGCTTCGGAAGAAAATAATGATATGCATGAATCTATAGATAATTATGATTCCGATGATTTGATTGAAATATCCCTTGATGAACATGATGCTTGCTATTCTTGTGGACATGATGCCAATATTTATGAAGATGAGTTTTCTATAGTTCCTTATGTTAAACATGGGATTGTTGCTATTGCACCCATACTTATTAGTTCCTTGAATCAAAAGCATGATTGCAATGATGTTATTATAAATTCTCTTAATATCAATTGTGCTAATAATATGCAAAACCCTAAGCTTGGGGGTGCTAGTTTTGCTAGAACTACTATTTGTTGCAATGATCATGATTGGGGTGATTCTTCTTTTGATCTTGAAATTTTATTTAAGCCCCATGATGAATATGAGATTGATAATGTTTGCAATAATATTGAAAGTGGGTTTGGAAGAGTGTCAACTTTAGATCCCACATATTTGGAGAATGTTCAATCTTATGAAGTTTTTGATAAAAGTAGGTTTGGAGAGGTCATGACTTTAGTTAATGTTAATCCCACTATTTTGGAAGAGTGTCAACTTCGCATGCATGTGGATCGTGTTGAAAATATATTATGTGATAGATATTTCGTTGAATTTTCTTATGATCCCACATGTAATTATTATGAGATAGGAAAATATGGTTGTAGAAATTTTCATGTTGCCAAATTACCTCTCGTTATGTTGAGATTGCTATTGTTTCTTTCCTCTTCCTTGAATATGCTAGTTTTTGCTTGGTATGATGTCGGTGTACAAAAAGAGGGGTACACTTTTTTGTACCCCTATAACTGTGCACGGACAGTCTGAGCCACGGGCACCACCACACCAAGCGAGGCAAGGGAGGTGAGCCAGGGTAAGACCGAAGCTCAAGGGAACTAGGACGATGCCAAGGCCAAGACCACGAAGAGCAAAAGGGACGAAGCGGACTCCCCTGGCAAGATCCTTGCCGGGAGACAGCTTTGGCAACCCCGGCAAGACCCTTGCCGCGGCGACTCGCCCCACGCCTACAGAGCAAATTACCCTTGAGTCCACTGCCCCCAAGGGGCAAGGATTCGGGAGACATCCCCGTGGTGGCATGCAGATCTTTGTGAAGACATTCAAGATCAGATACGCACTAAGAAGACGACGACCTTTGGTGAGATACCAGCCAGGGAAGACCACGAGACCCCCGGCAAGCGCCTTGCCGGGGATGACAGCAGGCGCCTCGGCAAGACCCTTGTCGGGGCCCTGGCAAAGCCATTTTCCAAGGACATCTGCAGGGCCACCATCAGGCCCACGCCGACTAAACCTCCACCATCGTAGCATTGAGCTACCGACCCAACCAGCTGGGCAGGCACCTACGTGGCGGCATGCAGATCTTCGTGAAGACCCTCCACTGCGCCACCTCAGCTACCTGCCTACCTACATGGCATCACAGGCATCGCTGGCCAGGGCGTGTGTCGACACAAGAAGGGGCGGCGATGGACGAGACAGGTTTCTCCCCCGTCCCTGATAAAGCAAGGACACCTAAGCAAGACGCATTAAATGCGCCTTGTCATGTAATTTGAGGGATAACCTCGCATCACTGTACCCTTTCCACCTCTTGTGTGCCACTTTGGCAACCCCTTTTTCTATAAAAGGAGGCCTGAGGCGACCAGGAGGAGGATTCGGCTTTTTTTGGAGCTCCTAATGCCCCAGAGCTAGCTCAAGAACAGGAATATACATCCACCAAAGCAGGAGTAGGGTTTTACGCATCCTCGCGGCCCGAACCTGGATAAACAAACTATGTACTATATGTTTGATCCGCTCTTGTCACGACCCCGCGCCCCGCTAACCATAGTAGGGATTCTTGTGATCCCATAGGTGTCATTCCCACCGACATCTTTGGCGCGCCAGGTAGGGGGCGCAGTTGTGAGAATCGGCTTTAGCAGTTAGTTCGACGCTTCTTCATCATCATGGCGCCCAAGAAGAAGACGACGATGGTGGTTGGCCAGTCGGAAGCCGGACAGCTCGTCCCGACGCGGGCGAGCAGCGGACCGGTCGCAGAAAGGACCCGGGGCGCTGCTCGCGAACACCAACACCATCCCAGCAGCCGGAGTTTGGGAGGCAGCGATGTTTGTGTGCCTGGTAATGGGCCACACATCGCCAAATCCAAAGGCGGAGCCATGCCCTCCGCGGGTCGAGCGGGGCCTTCCAAGGTCATCGCCGCCCCACCCGAAGGCGACGCAAGGGCCTCCAAGACTCCCACGCCGGCGCCAACAGCGCGCTCCTCCCAGGCAGCGCACGACGAACGGCGTAATCACGCCGAAGATCCCGGGCGTCGCCGCGGGAAGAGCCCCGAGCGCCACTCCCGGGACGTAGAAGACCTGCCCGCTCGCCGAAGTGCTGGTGAAAATGGCATGCGACCGCGGGGTCATGATCCGTGCAGGTTCCGCTGCCACCGACACCAGCAGAGGCCCTGGCGCGCGCGCAGTTGCTCCTCGACTTTCCTCCCACTACGGGGAAACTCGACGAATGGATTGCCACTATCCGAAGCCTTGATGCGGTGGCTAACAAAGACGAACCAAGTCCGGTGGGTCCCCCGGGTCGACGCTCCGATGGAGTCCTGCGCACCAGTGGCGGAAAAGCCAGCGGCGTCGCGACCACGATGCATTCACCTCTTCCCCATCTGGTACCGCTGACGCCGGCTTGTCGCGACGTCATGGGCGGCAACATCTCCATAGCGTCGTCTGACCCACGGACCCACTGTGACCAGCACCAAGTTCTTCGGGAACGAGCGCATGAAGACGCTCGAACCACTATCGAGCGCCGGCGCGGAGCGCGCCACCAGTCAGACAGGCGAGGAGGACCTGCTACGAACCACCCGGCCCCGGAGAGCCCTGGAGGCCTACCTTACAAGGTAGGCTGTCCGGCTTTTACCCGTGAGCTGCAGTAGTTCCAGTGGCCCACTCACCGCACCTTCAAACCTGACGTTGGCGAAAAGTACAACGGCAAGACCCACCTTTCTGAGTTCCTCAGCGTCTACACCATCGCGATGCAAGCTGCCGGAGCCCGCGATGATAAGGTGCTTGCGAATTACTTTTGATTGGCTCTTAAACCCAACGCCATGTCGTGGTTGATGCACTTGCCGGTAGACTCTATTTCCTCCTGGTCGGATTTGTGACATGAGTTTGTGGGCGCCTTTACTAGAAGTCACCAAGCCCATGGCCAAGCAAGCGACCTGCACGTCATTCCCCAGAAGGGAGGCGAGAGTCTGCGCAAGTATAAATAGAGGTTCAGCCGGGTACAGTAAAATATCCCTGATGTTCACCCTGCCGCCATCATCAGCGCGTTCCATCAGAACGTGCGTAACCGCAAGATGCGCGAAGAGCTGGCAATGAACAAGGTGAAAGATGTGGCAGAACTCTATGTTCTTGCTGACAGATGTGCCCGAGCTGAAGAGGGAAGGAAGTACCCCGGCGAAGATGCCGGCGTGGGAACCGACTCCTCAGATGAGGATACTGCCGCCCCAGCGAAGAAAGGATGGCGCCGCAACAGGAAGCGCAAAGGTAAAGTTGTGCTTGCCGTCGAGGGATCTGATGACGCCGTCTCCGCCAAGAAAACCAAGGCAGATGACCCCGGCAAGGAAATTGCCGGATGTGTCGCCTGTCGGGCCTTGGCGGCTGCCGAGAAGCCAGGAAACTCCGACAAGCAATACTGCAAGATCCATCGCACCAAAGGCCATGATCTCCAGAACTGCCGACAGGTTGAGCTCCTTGCTGAGAAGCAGAGGGCTGAATATGAGAGGCGGGACAAGGAGAAAGGCCAGGATGGTGCTGAGGGGTCCGGCAAGAAGCGTGACGGCCAGGCGGGCCGTCGCGGCAAAGATAAACAGCAGGAGAGGCCCGCCCGGGGCCGTGACAAAAAGCCAGAAGACGATGATTGCAAAGAAGACGATGAGTCTGGTGACCAAGAATTTCAGAAAGCTACGGAGGCCATGTGCGTCGATGGCGGCGCCTCGCTGCATATCTCTCACCGTCAGCTTACACAGTGGGCGCGTGAGATTACAGTGATAGAGCCGTCGTTTGATGCCCAAAGGCCGCTGAAGTGGTCCAGCACACCCATCATTTTTGACACTGAGGATCACCCTGATCGCACTACTACAGTCGGGTGCTTGCCATTGTTGGTTTCACCAACAATACGCAACCTCAAGGTGACAAAGATGCTAGTCGATGGCGGGGCCGGTCTGAACTTAATCTCGCCTGTTGTGATCGAGAAACTACAGATTCCTGATGAAGACCTCGAAGAGACGAGCACGTTTCAGGGGGTCAACACGGGAAGAAGTCAACCAAAGGGAAAGGTCACGTTGCCCGTGACTTTTGGGAGTGATCTGAACTACAGGACAAAAAGGATTGTGTTCGACGTTGCCAAGATCCCCTTGCCTTACAATGGCATCCTTGGTCGCCCAGCGCTGGCCAAGCTCATGGCGGCATCACATTACGCCTACAACACCCTGAAGATGCCGGGGCCTGTGACGATCACCACCGTCCCATCAGACAAGAAGGATGCACTAATTTGCGGTGACCAACTCTACCAACGAGCAGTTGCAGCAGCTGCCACTGCTAAGGCGCTTGCTCCTGCCACTGGAGCCCCGGGAAGGAAAAAGAAGAAGACCGGTGAGACCTCAGGCACCCACTCCGGCAAGCGCACCTCTTCGGAGTGTAGCGCTCCCTCGAGGACGTGCCAGAGAGCTCCACTGACAGAAACAAGAAGTCCACGGCCACACCGCCGGGAACCAAGAAGATTTCTGTCAAGGAGGATGGCACGGGAGGGGCTTTTACCATATGCTCCGCCCTTGATGACAAATAGGAAGACGCGCTCGTCACCTTCCTATGGGCGAATGTCGATGTGTTTGCATGGCAAGCATCCGACATCCCCGGCATTCCCAGGGAGGTGATTGAGCACCACCTTGTTGTCTGTCCTCATGCGCGGCCCGTCAAGTAGAAGGTCAGAAAGCAAGCCTTGGAACGACAAGAGTTCATCACAAAGGAGATCCGGAAACTGGAAGCAGCGGGTTTGGTAAGAGGAGTGCTCCATCCAACGTGGTTGGCCAATCCAGTGGTAGTGCGCAAGGCAAATGGGAAGTGGAGGCTGTGTATTGATTACACAGATATCAATAAGGCTTGTCCCAAAGACCCCTTCCGTTGTCGCGCATCGACCAGATTGTTGACCCACGGCTGGGTGTGATCTGTTGTCATTCCTCGATGCCTACTCCGGCTACCACCAGATCTTCATGACAAGAGAACACGAAGAGAAAACGGCGTTCATCACCCCATGTGGTACGTATTGTTTCATACGGATGCCTTTCGGGTTGAAGAGTGCTGGTTCAACGTTTGCAAGGGCGGTCCAAATTGGTTTTGAACCCCAGCTCCATAGAAATATGGAAGCTTATATTGATGATATAGTGGTCAAAACCAAGAACAGGGCAACCCTCATACCGGATTTACAAGAAACATTTGCAAACCTACGCAAGATCAATCTCAAGCTGAACCCTGAGAAGTGCGTCTTCGGCGTCCCGTCTGGCAAGCTTCTCGGGTTCTTTGTGTCGCAGCGCGGGATAGAGTCCAATCCGGACAAGATCAAAGCTATAGAGCAGATTGAAGCACCCAAGCGAGTCAAGGATGTGCGTCGGCTTGCTGGTTGCGTTGCCGCCATGAGCAGGTTCATTTCCAAGTCGAGCGCGCCCTTCCCTTTTTCAAGATTTTGAAAAAGGCGGGCCCAATGGAGTGGACACCAGAAGCCGAAGCAGCATTACAAGATTTGAAGAGGTACCTCTCCTCCGCGCCAATACTAGTTGCGCCTAGGCCACGGGAACCATTGCTGCTATACTTGGCGGCAACGAACCAGGTGGTCAGCGCCGCACTAGTGGCGCAGAGAGAAATTGATGATGAGGTAATGGCAGCGACAGAGCCCGATGCCACCGATGCAGAGACAACACAGCCAGTTGGAGTACCGCCAAAGAAGAAAATGATGCAGCACCCGGTCTACTTTGTTAGTTCCCTCCTGTAGGGGGCTAGATCAAGGTACTCCGGTGTGTAGAAACTGCTCTTCGGCCTTCTTATGGCCTGGAGGAAGCTGCGTCACTACTTCCAGGCGCACGAAATCACTGTCGTCACACGCCTCCCTCTGCAACGGATATTGCACAATCCAGACGCAACGGGAAGAATAGTAGAGTGGGAACTGGAACTGTCCAGCTTTGGCCTCAAGTTTGAGAGTTCCTTGACGATTCAAAGCCGAGTCCTAGCGGAGTTCGTTGCAGAATGGACCGCGATGCCTGACGAAGAAGCCCAAGAGACTGCTCTCCCCTGCAAGGAGGCAAGTTGCGACTGGATCATGTACTTTGATGGAGCTTTCTCCTTACAGGGCGCCGGGACTGGCGTACTACTTGTCGCGCCCACCGGAGAGCACCTCAAGTATGTGATCCAGATGCACTTCCCCAGGGAGGTGTCAACAAACAATAAGGCTGAGTACGAAGGGCTGCTTGCCGGTCTTAGGATCGCGGTGGACCTCGGAATCAAGAAACTCGTCGTCAGAGGCGACTCGCAACTTGTCGTCAAGAAAGTCAACAAGGGTTACCAGAGCCCATTGATGAAGGCCTACAACGATGTAGTGAGAAAGCTGGAGGAGCGTGTTGACGGTATACAGGCAGAATACGTTCCCCGAACGGAGAATGACATTGCCGATTACCTGTCAAAATGCGCTGCCCTCAAGCTACCTGTGGAACCAGGTACCTTTGTGCTTCGGCTAACTCAGCCATCCGTTGATCCATCAACAGAGTAGAACAAGAGGAGAAAATCAGGGCCCGTCAAGTACTTTCCCGCCGAGCTCCCCGAAGCCGCCGGCAAGGATGTTGCCGGAGACACTGAGCCCGCCACAGGACGGCTAGCTCCGACGGAGCATCAAGCTCTTGCCGTGGAGACAGCCGCACCTATAGCGGAGGAAATGACTTTAGTCCTCACCGTGGAGCCCCAGGCTCCAGCGTGGGCACAGCATAATGTCTGATTCCTCCAAACAGGGGAACTTCCTGAGGAGCAGGAAGAAGCGGAAAAAGTAGCCCGTCGCTCTACTATGTACCAGTTCGTCGATGACGTCCTGTACAGAAAGAGGCCGAACGGTGTGAAATTGAAGTGTATCCCTCGAGACGAAGGACTGGGGCTGTTGGCGGAGATACATGGAGGCATATGTGGATCCCACATAGGGTCGAGGGCCCTTGCCGGCAAAGCGTTTCGGCAAGGCTTCTTCTGGCCCACCGCCCTCCAGGACGCAACCAGGTGTGAAGCGTGTCAGTTCCATTCAAAGAAGCTTCATCAGCCAGCTCAAGCTCTTCAAACCATTCCTCTATCCTGGCCTTTCTCGGTCTGGGGGCTCGACATACTGGGCCCTTTCCCCCGCGCTGTCGGGGGCTTTGAGTACTTGTACGTTGCAATCGACAAGTTCAGAAAGTGGCCAGAAGTGGAAGCAGTGAGGAAGGTCACAACACAGTTGGCCGTCAAGTTCTTCAAAGGACTGGTGTGCCGTTTTGGTGTACCCAATAGCGTCATCACCGACAACGGCACGCAGTTCACAAGCCACACCTTCATGCAATATATTCAAGACCTCGGCAGCAAGGTCTATTTCGCTTCCGTTGCTCACCCACGAGGCAATGGTCAAGCTGAGAGGGCAAATGCTGAAGTACTGCAAGGCCTGAGGACAAAGACCTTTGACAGACTGCACAAGAGTGGAAGATGCTGGATTGATGAATTGCCGGCGGTTCTTTGGTCAATCAGAATGACACCAAATTGAGCCACCGGCCAGACACCCTTTGCCCTGGTATACGGGGCAGAAGCAGTTCTCCCCACGGAACTCATATATGGGTCACCTCGAGTACTTGCTTATAACGAGCTTGAGCAAGAGCAATTGTGGCAAGATGACGCAACGCTCCTTGAGGAAGATCGTCTTCGGGTGGCTGTGAGAGCAGCGCGCTACCAGCAAGCCTTGCGCCGCTACCATAGCCGCAAGGTTCATGCCCGAAGCTTTGAGGAAGGTGACCTTGTTCTTCGGCGCGTTCAATCGGCCAAGAATCCAACAAGTTGACACCAAAGTGGGAGGGCCCTTATCGGGTAATATGAGTCACCAGGCCCGGCGCAGTCTGCCTGGAGACCGAAGATGCCGTTCCGGTGAGTAATTCCTGGAACATTGAGCATCTTCACAAGTTTTACCCGTGAGGCGCGGCTTGCCGGGACCCTCGGCAAACCACCTTTTGTACGAGCCTTGCCTTTGAAGCATGTAACCTTTTGTACAAAGCCAGGCGCAGACCCTGAGCATAAATAAATGAAGCGCTGGCGCCCTAAGTTATAGCATGCATGCGAGGTCGAGTCTCGTCCTTGGTTAGGGTTGATAGTGCTTAGCGGTGACTAACCCCTAGCTTAGAGGTCGAGTGTGCGTCTCTTTGTCTTTCTTTTGTCTTCTTTTGTTCACATGACACACAGATATCCTTGCCGAACCACTTGGGGAGAAAAAAAGGAACAAACCAGCATCTAGGCCCTAGCAAGCCAGTATTGCCGGGGGCTGCAAGAGCAAAGATTCACCCACGGCAAACCAGGGTTGCCGGGGGCTGCAGCTTCAGATAAGTTCTTCATCCCTTATCATGCATTCCATTATGGACAGAGGTATGTGAAACCTCGTTTTTCCTTAAGCTACCATGCTCCCCTAACTCTAGGCCCTAGGGCTCATTCTTGGGACCAAGTTTGGTTGTAGTCGCGGCAGCGAAAGGATGAAACAAGGAGCCTGAACCCGCCTCATCCCTGCCTACGCCAAAGGCATGAGAAAGGTCGAGCGAAGTGGGGAGACGGCAAGGCCTGTTGCCGGGCGAGAAAGTGTTTATCTTAGAGATATCAAGGATTTACTCCTTGTCGTGGGTTCCACCCGCAAACAAATGACCCGGCAAGCATCCCTTTTTCATTAAAAACATTCCACTCAGGTACAGTCCGTAGGGAATGAATAACATGAATGAAGGGATTACAAGTTTTAATTTCAACAAAGGCCCGAAGGCTTACAAACTAAAAAGAGATAAGGTGCTCGTAATCCCTTTCTTGTCCCTCTCCTCAGGAGGCAGGTCAAGGAGGCGAGAAGGGCAAAAGGAGCACCTAGGCAAGCTACGGGTGGCAGAAGACGCAAGGAGAACATCTTGGTGGCCGTCCAAAGGCTGGGTGGTGATGGCGGCGCCGGAAGTAGAGCTCGAAGACGAGGCGACAGGACGTCAGTATGTGTCGAAGGCGCCGGTGCCCGCGTACTCCGACTTGACGGCCTTGCCGCCCGCCCTCTTCCTCTTCCGCAGCCTCCCAACGCCTGTCGCCCAAGGAGACGACCCCGATAAGTTCGAGGAGCCGGCGACACGGATGATGGGGTCGCCGGTGCCGCACGGAGCGGCACCCGACACCTAGTCAGACCCGTCATCCTGCCGCCTACCGCCCTCGTCGTCGCTACCGCTGTCCTCCTCGTCACTCCCTCCCGAGGAGGAGTCTTCTCTATCAGAAGAGCTCTCCACGCAGCACCTTGTACGAGTCCCAAAGTGCCCAAAGACCTTGACAGAGAGAAGGCCACCCTCCATCAGCTTAAAATGGAGAGTGAGCCCCTCCGTCAAGCTGTGGATATGAGCAAATTTCTTCCATCACCGACGAAGATACATCACGTGAGGAGCGGGGAAGTCGACGCGGACCCGCGTGCCACTGATCCCGCAGCCCCTCATGTGCAGCCGCAATGACTCCGGCGGATCCAGCTCCATCTCTCGCGCAAATGGAGTCGGGAGACGAAGGCGACGGCGCGGCGGCCGGCGCAGCCTGACGAAGAACTCACAAGGGTCATCCCCAACATGGCCCTTCATTGGAGGAGGAGCTGCTGGCGGAGGCGAGGCCGGCGCGCCACCCCGTCCTCCTCTTCCCCGAGCGCCCCGGCCTCGCCCACGGGCTCGCCCCCTCCCCCTTCCCCTCGCGGCGGGCCCTGCCACCATAGGCACAGGAGAAGGAGGGACGCGTTGTTGAGCGGCGACCCTCGCTGCCACCGTTCAAGGACCGGGATTTTCTCTCTCCATGACGAATGGAAGAGAGGAGCAGAAGCTGAAGGAGGAAGGAGATGGAAGAATGCGGGACACCATCCCCCCTCCCGCTCTTTATAAAGGAACGGGGTTGGGGCTCGGCCGCCCCGCTCGGCCAATCAGAACACGGAAGGCATAGGGAGCCAGGACTGACCCGCTGCCCCAACCAGCGACGGCCCGGTTTCCCGCCTCCTCCGTTTGCCACCCCAAGCGCATAGGAGACACGTGGCGGACGTGCAGAACCGAGGGGACGGGTGAGGCGACCTCTCCCCACCCCATGATCGTGGGGAGTGGACGCCTTGAGGACCGCGCCTCGGCCCCATTCAGTAAATGGGCCACGCCTCCACGCCTCCCTCCGTTTATGGGAAGACGCGAACCGCCCCTTTACTACGACGTGACGCATGCATGCAGAGACCAACCCCACGCATGCCGCCCACGTCAGACGCACCTCCCCACGCTGCGCCACGCGCGGGACTCGTGGGAAGCGCAGCGCGCGAAAAATATTACCGCGGTAAAAAACCGCCCCGCCTGCCCGCGCACCATTTTTGGGCCTAGCCCAACAACGCGTTGCGCTTATGTGTGGCCCAGGCCCGCGGGCTCCTGTCGGTGTAGAAAAAGAGGGGTACACTTTTTTTACCCCTATAACTGTGCACGAACAGTCTGAGCCACCGGCACCACCACACCAAGCGAGGCAAGGGAGGTGAGCCAGGGTAAGACCGAAGCTCAAGGGATCTAGGACGACGCCAAGGCCAAGACCACGAAGAGCAAAAGGGACGAAGCGGTCTCCCCCGCCAAGATCTTTGCCGGGAGACAGCTTTGGCAACCCTGGCAAGACCCTTGCCGCGGCGACTCGCCCCACGCCTACGTAGCATACAACCCTTGAGTCCACTGCCCCCAAGGGGCAAGGATTCGGGAGACATCCCTGTGGTGGCATGCAGATCTTTATGAAGACATTCAAGATCATATACGCACTAAGAAGACGACGACCTTTGGCGAGATACCAGCCAGGGAAGACCACGAGACCCCCGGCGAGCGCCTTGCCAGGGATGACATTAGCCGCCTCGGCAAGACCCTTGCCGGGGCCCCGGCAAGGCCCTTGCCAAGGACATCCACAGGGCCACCATCAGGCCCACGCCGACTAAACCTCCACCACCGTACGCATGCAGCTGCCGACCCAACCAGCTGGGCAGGCACCTACGTGGCGGCATGCAGATTTTCGTGAAGACCCTCCACTGCGCTACCTCAGCTTCCTGCCTACCTACATGGCATCACAGGCATCGTTGGCCAGGGCGCGTGTCGACACAAGAAGGGGCGGCGACGGACGAGACAGGTTTCTCCCCCGTCCCTGATAAATCAAGGACACCTAAGAAAGACGCATTAAATGCGCCTTGTCATGTAATGCGAGGGACAACCTCGCATAACTGTACCCTTTCCACCTCCTGCGTGCCACTGTGGCAACCCCTTTTTCTATAAAAGGGGGCCTAAGGCGACCAGGAGGAGGATTCGGCTTTTTTTGGAGCTCCTAATGCCCCAGAGCTAGCTCAAGAACAGGAATATACATCCACCAAAGCAGGAGTAGGTTTTTACGCATCCTCGCGGCCCGAACCTAGATAAACAAATTGTGTACTATCTGTTTGATCTGCTCTTCTCACGACCCCGCGCCCCGCTAACCGTAGTAGGGATTCTTGTGATCCCATAGGTGTCGTTCCCACCGACATATGATAATTTGTTTGCCTATAAGATGCCTATGCATAAGAAGTATGTTAGACTTAGATGTGTTTTTCATATGCTTTATGATGCTCTCTTTGTGCTTCAATTCATGTCTTTCGTGTGAGCATCGTTGAAATCTTATGCCTAGCTAGGCGCGTTAAACGATAGCGCTTGTTGGGAGGCAACCCTATTTTATTTTTGTTTCTTACTTTTTGGTTCTGTTTAGTAATAAATAATTCATCTAGACACTGTTTAGATGTCGTTTTATTCTTTTAATAAGTGTTTGTGCCAAGTAGAACCTTTGGGAAGACTTGGGGGAAGTTTTTGCGATCTTGCTGTAAAAAACAGAAACTTTAGCGCTCACGAGATTTGCTGCCATTGTTTACTGGGAGTGCGATTAGGTTAATTATTTTTGCAGATGATTAATATACAAATTCCTCACGTCCAGCAATTTATTTCAGAATTTTTGGGGTTACATAAGTATTCCAAACCAACAAATTACTACAGACTGTTCTGTTTTTGACAGATTCTGTTTTTCGTGTGTTGTTTGCTTATTTTGATGAATCCATGGCTAGTATCGGGGGATATGAACCATAGAGAAGTTGGAATACAGTAGATTTAACACCAATATAAATAATGAATGAGTTCATAACAATACCTTAAGTGGTGGTTTGTTTACTTGTACTAACGGAGCTCATGAGATTTTCTATTGATTTTTGTGTTGTGAAGTTTTCAAGTTTTGGGTAAAGATTTGATGGATTATGGAATAAGGAGTGCCAAGAGCCTAAGCTTGGGGATTCCCAAGGAACCCCAAGGTAAAATTCAAGGACAACCAAAAGCCTAAGCTTGGGGATGCCCCGGAAGGCATCCCCTCTTTCGTCTTCGTCCATCAGTAACTTTACTTGAGGCTATATTTTTATTCACCACATGATACGTGTTTTGTTTGGAGCGCCTTGTATGATTTGAGTCTTTGCTTTTTAGTTTACCCAATCGTCCTTGCTGTACACAACTTTTGGGAGAGACACACATGAATCGGAATTTATTAGAATACTCTATGTGCTTCACTTATATCTTTTGAGCTAGATAATTTTGCTCTAGTGCTTCACTTATATCTTTTTAGAGCATGGTGGTGGTTTTATTTTATAGAAATTATTGATCTCTCATGCTTCACTTATATTATTTTGAGAGTCCTTTACAACAGCATGGTAATTGCCTTGGCAATAAAATTGGTCCTAATATGATAGGCATCCAAGATTGGTATAATAAAAACTATCATAAAAAGGTGCATTGAATACTATGAGAAGTTTGATACTTGACGATTGTTTTGAGATATGAAGATGGTGATATTAAAGTGTGCTAGTTGAGTAGTTCTGAATTTGAGAAATACTTGTGTTGAAGATTGCAAGTCCCGTAGCATGCACGTATAGTAACCGTTGTGTAACAAATTTGAAACATGAGGTGTTCTTTGATTGTCTTCCTTATGAGTGGCGGTCGGGGACAAGCGATGGTATTTTCCTACCAATCTACCCCCCTAAGAGCATGCACGTAATGCTTGGTTTCTGATGACTTGTAGATTTTTGCAATAAGTATGTGAGTTCTTTATGACTAATGTTGAGTCCATGGATTATACGCACTCTCACCTTTCCATCATTTTTAGCCTCTTCGGTGTACCGTGCATTGCCCTTTCTCACCTTGAGAGTTGGTGCAAACTTCACCGGTGCATCCAAACCCCGTGATATGATACGCTCTATTACACATAAACCTCCTTATATCTTCCTCAAAAAAGCCACCATACCTACCTATTATGGCATTTCCATAGCCATTCCGAGATATATTGCCATGCAACTTTCCACCGTTTCATTTATGACACTCTTCATCATTGTCATATTGCCTTGCATGATCATGTAGTTGACACCGTATTTGCGGGAAAGCCACCATGCATAAGTTATCATACATGTCACTCTTGATTCATTGCCCTTCCCGGTATATCGCCAGAGGCATTCATATAGAGTCATATTTTGTTCTAGTATCGAGTTGTAATCATTGAGTTGTAAATAAATAAAAGTGTGATGATCATCATTAATAGAGCATTGTCCCAAATAAAAAAAGTGGGAACGCCAAATAAAAAAAGGCCCAAAAAGAAAAAAGGAAATAAAAAGGGACAATGCTACTATCCTTTTTTCCACACTTGTGCTTCAAAGTAGCATCATGATCTTTATGATAGAGAGTCTCTTGTTTTGTCACTTTCATATACTAGTGGGAATTTTTCATCGTATAACTTGGCTTGTATATTCCAACAATGGGCTTCCTCAAATGCCCTAGGTCTTCATGAGCAAGCAAGTTGGATGCACACCCACTTAGTTTCTTTTGTTGACCTTTCATACATTTATAGCTCTAGTGCATCCGTTGCATGGCAATCCCTATTCCTTACATTGACATCAATTGAAGGGAATCTCCCTAGCCCATTGATTAGCCGCATCGATGTGAGACTTTCTCCTTTTTTGTCTTCTCCACAGAACCCCATCATTATATTCTATTCCACCCATAGTGCTATATCCATGGCTCATGCTCATGTATTGCGTGAAAATGAAAAAAGATTGAGATTACTAAAGTACGAAACAATTGTTTGGCTTGTCATCGGGGTTGTGCATGATGAGAGCATTCTTGTGTGACGAAAAGGGAGCATGACCAAATTATATGATTTTGTAGGGATGAACTTTATTTGGCCATGTTATTTTGAGAAGACATGATTGCTTAGTTAGTATGCTTGAAGTATTATTATTTTTATGTCAATATTAAACTTTTGTCTTGAATCTCTCGGATCTGAATATTCATGCCACAATAGAGCAAATTACATTGAAAATAATGCTAGGGTGCATTCCATATCAAAATTCTGTTTTTATCATTTACCTACTCAAGGACGAGCAGGAATTAAGCTTGGGGATGCTTAATATGTCTACAACGCATCTATAATTTTTGATTGTTCCATGCTATTATATTATCTATTTTGGAAGTTTAATGGGATTTATTATACAGTTTTATATTATTTTTGGGACTAACCTACTAACCCAAGGACTGGTGCAAATTGCTGTTTTTTTGCCTATTTCAGTGTTTCGCAAAAAAGGAATATCAAACGGAATCCAAACAGAATGAAACCTTCGGGAGAGTTATTTTTGGAACAAACGTGATCCATGGAACTTAGAGTAGACGTCAAGAAAGAAGCGAGGAGGCCACGAGGCAGGGAGGCGCGCCCCCACCCTCGTGGGCCCCTCCTAGCTCCACCGACCTACTTCTTCCTCCTATTTATATCCATATACACCGAAAACATCCCGGAGCACCACGAAACCCTATTTCCACCACCGCAACCTTCTGTACCCAAGAGATCCCATCTTGGGGCCTTTTCCGGAGCTCCGCCGGAGGGGGAATCGATCACGTAGAGCTTCTACATCAACATCATAGGCTCTCCGATGATGTGTGAGTACTTTACCACAGACCTTCGGGTCCATAGTTTTAGTTAGATGACTTCTTCTCTCTCTTTGAATCTCAATACAAAGTTCTCCTCAATTTTCTTGGAGATCTATTCGATGTAATTCTTTTTTGCGGTGTGTTTGTCGAGATCCAACGAATTGTGGGTTTATGATCAAGATTATCTATGAACAATATTTGATTCTTCGCTAAAATGTTTTATGTATGATTGGTTATCTTTGCAAGTGTCTTCGTATTACCTGTTTGGTTGGGCTACTAGATTGATCTTTCTTGCAATGGGAGAAGTGCTTAGCTTTGGGTTCAATCTTGAGGTGTCCTTTCCCAGTGACAGTAGGAGCAGCAAGGCACGTATTGTGTTGTTGCCATCGAGGATAAAAAGATGGGGTTTATATCATATTGCTTGAGTTTATCCCTCTACATCATGTAATCTTGCCTAATGCGTTACTCTGTTCTTATGAACTTAATACGCTAGATGCATGCTGGATAGTGGTCGATGTGTGGAGTAGTAGTAGTAGATGCAGAATCGTTTCGGTCTACTTGTCGCGGACGTGATGCCTATATGCATGATCATGCCTAGATATCCTCTAATTATGCACTTTTCTATCAATTCCTCGACAGTAATTTGTTCACCCACTGTAATACTTATGCTATCTTGAGAGAAGCCACTAGTGAAACCTATGGCCCCCGGGTCAATCTTCTATCATATCAGTTTCCAATCTATTTTATTTTGCAATCTTTACTTTCAATCTATATCATAAAAATACCAAAAATATTTATATTATTATCTCTATTAGATCTCACTCTCATAAGTGACTGTGAAGGGATTGACAACCCCTTTATCCCGTTGGTTGCGAGGTTCTTATTTGTTTGTGTAGGTATGAGGTGACTTGCGTGTAGTCTCGTACTGGATTGATACCATGGTTCTCAAAAACTGAGGGAAATACTTACACTACTTTGCTGCATCACCCTTTCCTCTTCAAGGGAAAACCAACGCAGTGCTCAAGTGGTAGCACACAACCGGCCACTAGAGGCAGGAGCAGGCGGCATGACCGCTGCTGCTTTGGGCGGCTGGAGCAAGAAGACCAGAGGTTGAAGAAGCACGACGACCGTTGGATGGACATCGTACGGTCACTGCAGCTAGCATCGTTTATATTGACTAAGTTGACAAAGTGCTTGGTACGTGTCAACTTAGGAAGCCCATAGGTCAGCCTCCAAAACAGTGCGCCCCAGATGTCAGGGGGAGGAATCATTTTTTGGGCGGCTGAAGCTAGAATATCCGAGATTGAAGAAGAAGCACGAAATCCGTTGGATGGACATCCAACAGCCACTTCTGCTAGAACCGTGTGTTAACTATAAGTTGACAAAGCCTCGCATACGCGTCAACTTACTTTTTTAGGGGACGCGTCAACTTAGTAGGCCCACTAGTGTGTGGTAGAGAACTTATATCCCATTTGTGATTTGTAACAATGGACAGCCAATTTACAGTTTGTTAAAAGTACAACCCATTTCATAGCAAGGACAACAATTAATAATTTCATCCAACCGTTCAAAACAGAATTCAAAAAATACCACATTTTGATGAGGTACAAAATATTTTTATCCCGAAATTTCTAGTCAGATTAAATAAAATTTCAATATAAATTTGGATTACGTAAAAATCCAACGAAACATTGCGCGCACAACAATTAGTGAAAGTAAAATTTTCAAATTCCAAAAATAATATTTTATAAACTAGTTACGTGTTTGGTGCATTTTTTATAGTTACTTCCCAGTTTTATAATTACATCCCATTTAATATTTATTAAAGCCCATTTTCCTGTTGAGCCTAATGCATCCCTCCTAGGAAAGATTTGATGCCAAGTGGGGCTAAGAATAACAAGTTGACCTTGCCGGGGTATTCCTAAAAAAAGTATAGTTGGGCTAGCCATTTTCAGCTTGAAAAACAATAATATCTGGGCTGCATATCTGGCCTGGGCTAGACGGGCCACGGCCCGCCCAGTTAATACCCTGCTCTCCTCTGAACAACAACAAAAACATCGCTCAAGAAAAACTCTGTAGTGCTCACACCTCAAAAACACAAATACTACTCGAGCTGCTTGGTCCCAACTGTCGGCCGTTCCTTGTGCAATTCTGTCGTTTATTGACTACGTAGGTTGACAATGTTGTGGGACCATGATGTCAGGAAACCAGGAGGAAGCCAAAAAATATAGAGGCACTTGCGTACGTATGGCTATGGCCTTAGTGGGTCCCTACTGTCATCCAGTCAAAATAAAGTCATCTCCAAAATCCTCATGTTCATTGACCATGTTGACAATGCTCGGCGCCACGGCGAGCACAACAACTCGAAGGACGACGGAGAGGGCCTCGCGGGCCCTACGGATGGTCTGATACAGCATCAGTTGCTCATTCAAGAAGCCAGGATCATCAGACACCTATGAGCACCTTCGAGAGACTGAGACGGCATGAAACGGTAAGGCCGAGCTTGGGAGCTCTGGTTTATTTCACACATGTATTAAGATACAAGTGTAATTTACTCTTCATCAGAAACGACGCGTAAAATACAGCCATAATGAAATCGAGGGCCCGACGTCTGGAAGTAAAACCGGCGGGTTACGCGTGTAATTTGAGAGACCAGTGTATATTTTACTAGTCGAAATCAACCATCGCATATTTTGTCTGTTGCATCATTGCATATTTTGCCTTGCATCGTGTCATCATGCCATTAGTTTTGCAACCATTTCAAAACTCTTTTAAATAAGTGGCATGGATCTTTGATCCATTTAAATCGAGGAAATTCACATGGTGAGTTCTCTTTATAACATACCCTCTCGATATTTAGGGAGCTATATTAAATATTTCATTAATTTGGAATGAACCACAACACACTTGCATTTTAAAGTTCCTTCTGTGTGCCCATATCCTAATCCTTGCTCTTTCCTCTTCTGAATCCATTTGAAGTTCTGGCACTTGGCTATATAGCAAAGTAGATGCATGCCTATTCTATCTCAAGTTTGTTCCCCAAGCTTTGCCAACATTTCTCTCTCCATTTATTGAGGCTCCTCCAAAAGTCTCATCATTATTGGACACTTCTCCTTTCTTCTTTGTTCATTTTTTCCTACTTGTGACATATTTCCTGATTCGGAAAATGTTCAACTTTTCCCTATAAATCCTAAATAATGCCAAGACCACCTCCTCCTTTTTGCAGGTCTTTTGGAAGTGTTTTGGTTGGGCTAAGAATTTATTCGAGTTTCAGTTATTTTCAAACTTGTATAAATTTTGCAGCCTCTAAAAATTCCCAAGGCATTTTTTTCAATAATGAATAAATCTAGGAGCCCAAGGGTACTTATTCCTTTTCAAACTTGCTGCCCTTTTCTTTTTTCTAAACCTGGGTATTCCAAATCTTTAGAAAAGAAAGAAAAGGAGATAGGGCCTCCAGCAGTGCCTTGGGTCTCTCTTTTCTAGCCCAGCAGGCCACGAGGCCCAGCAGAAGCCAGCCCACCTAAACTCGTAACCCTAGCGCATCTCTCCTCTCTCCCTCGTCTCCACCTCGCGCCGCCAGCCTCTTTCTCCCTCGATCCCATCCCCGTGCGCTCGACCTCCTTCTCCCTCTCGATCATCCAGCGCCTCCTCACCCTCTCCCTCGATCCCATCCTCCCCGACGCCCTCTCCTGGCCTCGCGCCGCCTCTCTCCCCCTTCCTCCTGGCGCCGCCGCACAGAGAGGAGGCCGCTACCGCGACCTTGCCGGACACCGGATCCCGAGCGCCGCACCCTCAAGGGGCCCGCCTCCGCGCCGCCATCCTCCATGGGCGTAGCCGGCCAAGCTCGAAGCTCCCGCCGCTGCACCTCGTCGCGTCTCTGCTGCCTCCTCGCCGCCGGCCATCCTCGCCACCGCCCGTGGTCCTCCTGCATCTCAAGCACGACGCCTGACCTGTGACCTCCGCCACATCGACGTCCCTTGGTGCCCTGCCGGCCGATCTGGCCCCGTCATCCAGGATCTCCATGGCGCTACCTTGCTGCTTCCTCCAGCGCCCAAGTCCACCTTGTTGCTTCCACCGCCCTCACGCCCCTGCTTCTTCCATGGTGTTGTTGCCGTCCATGGTAGCTCTGCCGCTGTCACCTTACCACCGCCGTCCAGCTCAACACATGTAGGAGATGGCTAGAGCCTCGATCCCCTGCTCCTCTGCTTCGGGTCCTAGTGTCCTGTGGCCATCGCCCCTGCATCATGCCAAGTACATGCACCGTGCCCTGAACCACCAAGGAAGACCATCGAACAGGGATTCGCCAAGTACCAGGTCAACGGAGACCTCCAAGTTCGTTTTCCGCCGCCTTGGAAATCGCCACGTACCATGACGCCAAGTACCCCTTCCGAACGCCAAGGTGGATCTCTACCACTGACGAGGTTCCTATAAGACCGTCGAGTGAACGACTACCTCCACGACGATAGGAGAACAACAACCGTTGACATGCGTTTTGCCAAGTACCACAATCGTCGCCTTGGGTTTCGTCAAGTTCCTATGCGACCCGTGTACCACTACCGTCGCCCCGAAAATGTTGGATTCGTCAAGTGCCTCTCCCAAAACGAACGTGAACCACTACTTCCTCTACGAACTCGAACCGCTCTGAGAATGCTCATTTGGAAGGTATAACCCCGAGACGATCGTCCGAGAACGATTGCTTGTGGTGTACGAGATGTACCCTTTGTCTGCACCGTATCCGTAGTGTCTCTCGCTTCCATGCCATCGACTCATGGGAAACCCGGTATCCGGGAGCGCCCCACCATCTTTTACATGCATTCGCACACTCCTCCTTTGCATCGATATCTCAATTGAGTTACCGGAACCGGAACGTTGTCGTGGCACCGTTTTCGTTATTGTTGTCGTGGGACCCCTTTTCTTTCCACCACGGTGACAAATGCTTCATAATGCTCTTGTCAACTTTTAATAAAAATTGCATAAACATGCACATGTCATCCGCATCATGATAACAACAATTAGAATGTTTAAAATTGTTGTTTGCATTAAATTGCTAAATGCATATGGGGATTTACCGGAATTGTTGTTTGTTCCGGCCTCATTTAAACTTGTTTAGATAGAGGTTTGACTTTTGCTTCTTCTCTTCCCATGTTTAACAACATTTAATATTTTTGGGTACCTAAATGGGAGAGACCTAAATAATTGATGTGGTGTTCCGTCAATATGCAACCTGTTGCATATTGAGCTCCACTTAGTTTGTAGTTTTTGTTGTTGCCATTTGCCATGTCATGCATATTTAAACTGGACATGCATCATACTTGGTTTCGAAAGCCGTGCTCGCGGTTATGGGCAGATGGGAATTTGTTAATATCCGGTTGTAGAGAACTTGACACTTAACTTATTTAAAATGCATCAACCGCGTGTGTACACGTGATGGTCTCTTTTTGACAGAGTCCAGGAAGTGAACACGGTTTTGGAGTTATGTTTGCACGTAAGTAATTTCAGGATCACTTCTTGATCACTTCTAGTTCACGACCGTTGCATTGCTTCTCTTCTCGCTCTTATTTGCGTATATTAGCCACCATATATGCTTAGTGCTTGCTGCAGCTCCACCTCATAACCTTTTTCCTACCCATAAGCTTAAATAGTCTTGATCTTGCGGGTGTGCGATTGCTGAGTCCTCGTGGCTCACAGATACTTCCAAATAGTTGCAGGTGGCAATGATGCCAGTGCAAGTGACGCAACCCAGCTCAAGTGGGAGCTCAGTGAAGATCTTGATCGTTGTTTTGTGTCTTTTCCGGTTGATCAGTAGAGGAGCCTAGTTGGGACGATCAGGGATCTAGCATTTGGGGTTGTCTTTATTTATTTTGGTTCCGTAGTCGGACCTTGATTGTATTCTGGATGATGTATGCTATAATTATGTATTATGTGAAGTGGCGATTGTAAGCCAACTCTTTATCCTTTTCTTATTCAGTACATGAGATGTGTAAAGATTACCCCTCTTGTGACATGTCCACCATGCGGTTATGCCTCTAAGTCGTGCTCCGACACGTGGGAGATATAGCCGCATCGTGGGTGTTGCAAGTTGGTAATCAGAGCCATCCTCGACTTAGGAGCCCCCTGCTTGATCGAATCGCTGACGTTGTTGAGTCTAGAACAAAATGTTTTGAGTCTTAGGATTATATATATCGGAGAGTAGGATTCTTTTTATTCGTCAGTCCCTTCGTCGCTCTGGTGACGTCTCCTGACGTTGATTTTGGACTCTTCTCTCCTCAAATTTCACTAAAAAAAATTTAGAATCATGTGGGTATCTTGGAATCGTTCTGATGGTTTTGTGACAAGAACATTGTTCTTGGTGCCTCCTGACTTTTAGGGGTTGTGGCAGTGTCCCTGGGAGTTGAGCTCCAAGGTGTTGTCGTCACAATTTTATCGTTGCAGTTCTGGAATACCTGAGTTCGCCGACATCGAAAATCTCTTTTATGCAGTTGTTGTGAGATAACCTCGACGCCACCTAGTACTGGGGCGGGAGTTTAGACAATCTGAGTGTGCCCTGAGAACGAGATATGTGCAGCTCCTATCGGGATTTGTCGGCACATTCGGGCGGTGTTGCTGGATTTGTTTTATCATTATCGAAATGTCTTGTAACCGGGATTCCGAGTCTGATCGGGTCTTCCCGCTAGAAGGAATATCCTTCGTTGACCGTGAGAGCTTGTGATGGGCTAAGTTGGGACTCCCCTGCAGGGATTGAACTTTCGAAAGCCGTGACCGCTGTTATGGGTAGATGGGAATTTGTTAACGTCCGGTTGTAGAAAACCTGAAGTTGATCTTAATTAAAATACATCAACCGCGTGTATAACCGTGATGGTCTCTTCTCGGCGGAGTCCGGGAAGTGAACACGGTGTTGGAGTTATGCTTGACGTAGGTTGTTCTAGGATCACTTCTTGATCATAGTTGTTCGACCGTGCTGTTGCCTTCTCTTCTCGCTCTCATTTGCGTATGTTAGCCACCAAATATGCTAGTCGCTTGCTGCAGCTCCACCTCATACCTTTTACCTTACCCATAAGCTTAAATAGTCTTGATCGCGAGGGTGTGAGATTGCTGAGTCCCTGTGACTCACAGATACTTCCAAAAACCAGCTTGCAGGTGCCGAGGATACCGTGCAGATGACGCAACCAAGCTCAAGGAGGAGCTCGATAAAGATCTTGTCCTTTGTGTTGTTTCATTCTAGCTGATCAGTAGTGGAGCCCAGTTGGGGTCGATCGGGGGACCTTGTCGCTTTTGGGGTTCTTCTTTTATTTTGGTTCCGTAGTCGGACCTTGATTGTATTTGATTGTTGTAATGCTGTATTCATGTATTGTGTGAAGTGGCGATTGTAAGCCAACTATGTATCTCTTTCCCTTATGTATTACATGGGTTGTGTGAAGATTACCTCACTTGCGACATTGCTTTCAATGCGGTTATGCCTCTAAGTCGTGCTTCGACACGTGGGAGATATAGCCGTATCGAGGGTGTTACAAGTTGGTATCAGAGCCTTCCCCGACCTTAGGAGCCCCCCTGCTTGATCGAATTAGCTGACGAGTTGAGTCTAGAAAAAATGTTTTGAGTCATTTAGGAATTATATATCGGAGAGTTTAGGAATTCTTTTACTCCCCAGTCCCTTCATCGCTCTGGTAAGGCATCCTGACGTAGAGTTTTGACTCTTCTCTTCTCAAATTTCACTAAAAAAAATTTAGGATCACGTGGGTATCTTGGAATCGTTCCAATCAATTTGTGACGAGAACATTGTTCTTGGTGCCTCCTGTCATTTACGGGTTGTGGCAGTGTCCCGGGGAGTTGAGCTCCGAGGTGTTGTCGTCACAATTTTATCGTTGCAGTTCTGGCATACCTGAGTTTAGTTCGTCGACATCGAAAATCTCTTTGATGCAGTTGTTGGTGAGATAACCTCGACGCCACCCAGTACTGGGGCGGGTGTTCGGGAGTATTGCCATAACTCGTATAACGGATGTTTTTCGAAGGTTGAGGTAGATGATTTTCGAAGGTTTCTTGGTTATGTGTTGAAGGATGGATACAGCTGGATGTAGGATTTGTTAGTTTTGGGTGAGATATTATGCTTCCCCTGTATCCCCAACACCTGATTGCATAACCAGAAAATTTTGGGAGTTTATAAGTGGGAATTCAAGTAGCTCTTAGGATATCTTTCCGACAGATGTATGATATGAAATTGGGGTTCGACGTCTAGTGGTCCGCCTATTCACGGTCGGTTTTACAGTTGTCTCATTGTGTCTTAAAGAGTCCTTGGCTATGCCGACTCGGGGACGCTTCGTATGACATGTGCACTGCCTTGTACATGATGGTGTTGTACGATCGAGCCCGTGTAGGCCCCATCACGAAAACTTCAGACGAAATCTCTATCATATGTTTGTTCCGGCTTATTCTGCAAGCCAATCCTTTGTTTTTGTTTTGAGTTGTGGTATTCGAGTTGCTTCGAAGTCAAATGTTGATTCCATACCTTTCCTAAGCGGTGTTCTCATACTCCGATGTGGATACTAATCCTTCTTGGTAATCGAGATTGCCATGTCAATCCTTTTTCAACCGGCGTGTTTTCTCTTCAAGTGGATCCGATCTTTTCAACATCCGCAAGATCAATTATCAGTTCTTCTCAATGGTGCTCATTTCATCCGTCCCAAGTTGCCTTTGTTTTCCCTCCCTCCCACCCTTGTTTCTTCGAGGAACCATATTTCTTATTCAAGTATCATTTTATTGTTGTGAAGCCTCTCCATTCTTTTCCTTCAATGTTCTTATCCGGTGATTCTCATGAAGATACTAACGGAGCTTCTAGTTCATCATTCGTCGTTCTTTTCTTCTCCGCTGGTTTCAAGTCAAGCTTTGTTGATCATACCCTTTTCCTCATTTCAAGGTTTTCTCATGCTGGTGCAATTCTTAATCGTTCACCTCTCGCTATCCTATTGTCCCGGAGTGCTCAAGGTATCTCAGAAGGCTTGTCTTGTCATTCAAGATCCGTTCAACCTATTTTGAGGTCTTATCTTATTCAAGCCATTTAATTCAACCGGTGCAATCTCCCCTTCAAATCGTTCTACGGTGTTTTCTTTTGAATGGGCCCTAACCCACAAGTCTTTTTCCAGGATCTTACCTGACTCTTCTTATTTTCCTGGAGCTATCCTAAATTCTTGTCAAAGTTTGACGTAAGTATGAATTTTCATCAGTCAAATGCCTTTCTCCAAGATCTTTCAAATTCTTTTCATCGTTGGTTCAACCTTTCTAATTTTTCATTCCGGAGTGCCTCAACCATTCATGGTGGTGTTTCAGTCGTCATTCTCGGATTTTGAAGACCGAAGAGGATTTTTTCTCTCAATCTTGCTCTTTTCTCTTCAAGATTCGTGATTCTAGCTTTATGCCATTCTCTCATAATTATTTTTGGTTGTGAGAATTCTTTTCACCCTCCCGGAGCAATTCAGGAGTCTTTTCAGTTTGATTATCTGGAGCCCATCATCTCAGAGTTATTCATTCCAGCTTTCAGCTCTCATACTCTAAATCATACCGCTGCTTAAATCAAGGATTCTCTAATCAGTCCGTGATCTCTTCGTTCTCTTGTATCTAAATTCCCTCAAGCATCTTCATTCATTTGCTAATTCTTCCCGGTGTTTCTCTATCTTTCCTCTATCCATTTTCAATTCTTACGGTGGTTTGCTCAAGATTCTATTCCATGGTTATCATATCAACTCATTCGTTGTTTTCCAAATTCTACCGATGGCTTGTTGAAGACCGTCTCAAGTTTGTGCTATATCTATCTTAATCCATTCTACGAGAATAAGTAGTGTGCCAAATCCATTGGGTGTCATCAATTTAATTGGTGAAGGATACGCATAATGTAATTCTTATTCTTGTCTCATCGAGTAAACTCAATTCCGTATTCCGGAGGCTCATCAAGTTCTCGCTTTTCAATTGCTTCATCTTTCTTTTCCGGAGCCCCAAGTTTTCCATTTTATCTCGTCACAAAGTCCCATCTAAATCAGTGCAAGGTTTCACCTTGTGTTTTCAATTTCTCATTCATTTTGATTGATCATTCTTTTGTTTACCAGAGTTCTTCATGGAGGCTCTACATTTTGGTTCATCAAGGATTTAATTCCTTCTCGAAGTGTTCATCTAGATTATTTTTAGAGGAGCTCAAGCATCCTTCATCTCGCAATCCGGAGCGCAATTCTTTTTTCCTCATCTTTTGAGATGCTGTTATGTCACTCTTGACAATTTGAGTTTGTGTTTCATGATTCCCATGTTTGTCAAGATTGAGATATTTTAAATTCATCAACCTCTTTGTTGGAGTTATCTTGGGTTACAATTCACCTAAAGCCTTCCCTAAGGATTGTTGCTATTGAGGGTGCTCATAAAGGACCCAAGTTCTTCTTTTTATCCTCCCGGTGAATAAGTTTCTCGTCTCCTTGTTCATATCAATCCAAATCCATTGTTTTTGTTAGTGGCAGAATTGCACCTCATAGTTTCGAGATGTTTTCCATAAGCCCACAACAAGCTTACTCTTTTCGTTGTTGGTTTTCCAACAACTCCGTTCTAGCATTTGTTGTAAGCGTGCTCTCTCAAGATATTGGTTCCCTTCGTTCATTCCATTCCATTCTTACTTTTGTTCTGGAGGCATTGCGATGTTGCTCTTCTCAACCCATCATTTTGCTTTGTCAAGATCATGCTTCTTTCTTTTGCTTATCCTTTTAACTGGAGTATTGTGTCCCTTTTCTCAAGCTCTTTCATTTTATCTAGTTTTTCATCTCTTCTAAACCGGAGTGCTGTCCGAGATCTTTCTTACCCCTTGTTCCATTCATACAATAGTTACGGAGGCAGTGTATTGTGATTTCATCAAGTATCTTCTCATCTTATCAAGTTCTTATTTAATTCCTTTTCTTTTCAATCAGAGTGCTGCCCGAAGTTGTTCTCCCTTGTTCCTCTTTTCTAACAGAGTGTTTTCAGCTTCGATCATCCCCGTTGTTTTCTTTTCTCAAAATGGCTTAACCTTTTCAAGGTTCATGGTTTCACTCGTTTGTCAAAGAAGCAACTTAGTTTTACCTCTTCTCTTTCTCTTCCGTTTTCCCTCCGGTGCCATTCTAGATCTCGGGACGAGATCCTCTTGTAGTGGTGGAGTGTTGTGATGCCCCGAGACCGATGTGCCAGGTGTCTTCCAGTTATTCGCCGTCGTTGCCATGTCATTCGCTTGCGTGTTGCATCTTGTCATTGCATCATCATGTTTTCAAAACTTGCATCCATCCGGGTTTCCCCAGTTCTCTCTGTTGTCCCTTCCGAGTCCAGACACACTTGCACGCCCCCGCGGCATGTCCGAAATAGTATTTTATAAGTGGCCGGAAAATGTTCTCGGAATGGGTTGAAAGTTGGCGTGCGGTGTTGTTATGTTGTTAGTAGGTCGCCCGCAAAGTTTCATCGCATTCGGAGCTCGTTTGATAGCCCAACCGTTAAACTATAGCAGCAATATAGCCGGTCTAACGTCAGACGCTTTCGGTCTCCGGAAACAGTCGCTGGGCCTCCCTCTCTTCTCTTTCTCTCAGCTCGAGACCGTCTACACAGCTCACTACCTACCGCCAGGTCCAACCTAACCTCTCTCGTCAGCCCGCACCCCCCCTCGCGTGCGTCCGAAAATTGTCCCGGACCCGACCCGAGCAGTCGTTACCGCTGTGTACGGATCATCCCCAAACATCTACAAAACATCACCGTTTTCTTATTTGGACTCCCTAGCTATTTTATTCGCGATCGTCTGATTGTGATCGGAGGGTCCGATTAGCCCCTGACCAAAAATCCTTGCTATATATACTGCCTAACCCTAGATCCTAGGAGCCTTGTCCCATCAATCCCATCATGCCGCCGCCACTCCTCCAGTCCCCTCTTCCTCGGGATCCCCTCTCGATCCAGCCCACCAACCAGTGCAAGCCACTTCTCCCCTTGATCCCGAATGGATCGTGTAGCTGCTCGAGGCCCCGAGCAGGAGCGCTCGGCCTCGTCCCCTCGGGCCACCGCCGCCGGCAACCAGCGCCACCAGGTCGTGCCCTACTCCCTTCCTCCCTGTGCCGCTCTCTCGAAATCTCTCATCTCTCTTGCCTCACCCTCTCTCTCTCTTCACAGGGAACGAGTGGGATATGCCATGGCCGCCCGCGAAAGCTTCGTCATTGCCGGGATCAAGTTCCTCTGGCCCCAGCCTCGGATCCGACGTCTCCAGCCTCCCTGCTACCTTGCTCGTCCGCGCCAAGACCTCGCCTCTGCTCCACCTCAAGGCCTCGCCGTCGCTGTCGGACTTCGCCGGTGAACAGTACTGCCGCCCTGCGTCACCTGAAGCCGCCGTGCCATGCCCGAGTCGAGCGCGAGCTTGAGGTCGAGCCATTGAACGCGCCCATCCTGTAGCTGCATCCTCACTGTCTTCCGCTCCCCCGCCGGCCCTTTGCAGCCGCGGTTGCCGCTGCTGTGCTCGTCTATGTCCCCGACGTCATCAACCACCGCCTCCTCCTCTGCTTCGAGCAGGAGGACGAGAAGCGCCCGATCCGTTTTGTCCTCTCGTCAATGCCCACGCGTGGACTCTGCGCCCATTGACTGCGATTGGGTCGGCCTCGTCCCAGGCCCAGCTCGCCCTCCATCGCCCAGCGCCAGGAAGGCCCAGCCACGCGCCGCTTCTTCCTCAGCCCAACGGTTCCTCTCTAGATCTGGGCTGAAGCCCATGGTGAGGCCCAACGCCTCCTGTGTATTTTTTTTGTTCTTTCTTCTCTTTCTTTATTCTCTATTGGGCCTCTGCTTAGTTTCAGCCCGTTAGGTTTTTTCCTTAGCTGCGATTTTATCAATTTCCAGGGCATTGCACTTTGCAGATCAGCCCTCATACATCATGCATATCTTATCTCACAAACGGTGCATCATATGTAAAAACTTTAAATATGAAACTTGCTTAGATTTTGTGTAGATAAATAATTTGCCACTTTCATCTATGTTTGAAATGTTTAAAATGATGTTTAATTAAATTTTGCTCCTATGTCATGTTAAAATGGTTTAATTCATAACTAAATAACCGTAGCTCCAAACCTAACAAACTTTATATGTAAATGGGGTGGAAAAATGCCTAGTTTAACATGGTGTACTTGTTTTGCATGTTTAATAACTCTAAAATTGTGTTTAGGGCAGAACAGTACCAAACCTAATATATGCACATGAGGAGTTTCCAGACTTGTTGTCTTGTTGTTCCGGCCTCATTTAAACTTGCCTAGATAGATAGTTTCATTATGGTTCACCTCTTGCCATGCTAACAACATTTAATATTGTTGGGTACATAAACGAGAGAGAACTAAATAAGGCATGTGGTGTTCTGTCAATATGCAACTCGTTGCATATTGAGCTCCACTTAATTTGTAGTGTTGTTTGTTGCACTTTGCCATGCCATGCCCTCTTTAAACCGGACATGCATCATACTTGATTGTGCATCATGCCATGTTGTTGTAGTGGTTGTTGACTATGTTGTGTGCTTCTTTCCGGTGTTGCTTCTTCGGGTTGGTTCCGATAACGTCGCGTTTGTGAGGAACCAGTCGACTACGTCCGTTTGTCTTCTTCATGGACTCGTTCTTCTTCCTTGCGGGATTTCAGGCAAGATGACCATACCCTTGAAATCACTTCTATCTTTGCTTGCTAGATCCTCGCTCTTTTGCTATGCCTATGCTGCGATACCTACCACTTGCTTATCATGCCCCCCATTTTGTGAACCAAGCCTCTAACCCACCTTGTCCTAGCAAACCGTTGTTTGGCTATGTTACCGCTTTGCTCAGCCCATCTTATAGCGTTGTTAGTTGCAGGTGAAGATTGAAGTTCGTTCCTTGTTGGAACATGGAGATGTTGTTCCTTGTTGGAACATGTTTACTTGTTGGGAATATCACAATATATCTTATTTAATTAATGCATCTATATACTTGGTAAAGGGTGGAAGGCTCGGCCTTATGCCTGGTGTTTTGTTCCACTCTTGCTGCCCTAGTTTCCGTCATATCGGTGTTATGTTCCCGGATTTTGCATTCCTTACGTGGTTGGGTAATAATGGGAACCCCTTGATTCCCATGCCCGCCACGAGTCAGCCTCCTACTCCATCGCCTAGGGACTCCTCGAGTATAGAGACGACCCACGCGCCGGTGCAGACGAGTCCCATCACGTCTTCACCCCTTCCCGTGCACCACCAACCTGCTCCACCTCCACCAGAGCAAGACATGGCAAACTTTCCCCTGGATCCTCTTGAGTTCCTTCCACCGGGGTTCGAGTTCATCGATGGAGGGCCAACCCGCGTGCCTCGGACTTTCTACTCTCCAGCCATTGCGCCGGACCGTCGCCATGAGCAGTTTGCCATTGGCTTTGTTGAGCCTCCGCCGCCACCTGGACAGATTCATCACTTCCGGCAACTGGTTAGTGATTTTGTGATGACTCAGCTTCACCGTGACGTTCTTAGTGATCAGCAATGGATTGAGGGTGTTGGTTTGTTTGAGTTCCGATCTCCTGCATCTAGGCATGCCATTATAAATCATCCTCCTTATGATCTTGGCAATGGTCATTTTGTTCGGTTTGTTCCTCATGATCAAGGCATCAATCACAGAGCTATTCAGGGTTTTCGTAGGGGCTGGATTATGATGTTAGGTGTTCCTTTGGATTACCGCACAACACAGCATATTTCTGAGGCAGTTAGCACCTTTGGTCGTTTTCATATCTGGCATCAGGATGATCCGCGGCTAGTCAGGACTCTTGTTTATGTTTCTTTCCCAAGCCCTCAGCAAGTACCTAGGGATGTTGTCTATCGTGAGTATGCAGACTTTGGAGCTACGCGTCTTTCTTGGACAGCACCTATCTATGTGCTCTCTGCAGAATTTGCTGACATTATGCCAGCTAATGAAGATCCGATGCCTTTCAATGGAAACCCTCATCCGCTGCCCGGGAACATGCCTTTTGATGATGTTAACTTTGTCATGCCTGAGTTTCCAGAGCTGGGCTGGAATGAAGACCCTCATGCTCACAATGATGATCTGCAGCCTCATAACCAGCATGACAATGTCATTATTGAGGAGATTCATGAGGATGAAGCACTACCTGATTCTCAAGAGTCAGTGGTTTTAGAGAACTCGGGGCCTGTTGATTCTGCTGAGGGATCTGTCAATAATCAGCAAGGTGTTGTGGCAGCCTATGTTCCTCCTCTGATCCAGCCTCATGTTGTTATTGGTCAAGTTCTGACAGTTTTCAGAGCAGAGCTTCCTCCGGTAATGCAATGGACAAGATCTTTTCAGTGTATGATGCCAGTCTTTGATACAATGCAAATTCCTCGAGGGTTTCAGTTCTACAGTCCTTTTAAACCAATTCTACTGTCTAAGCGCTCTTGGGAGGTATCTTTCTCTTACTCTGCTATGAAGAACAAGCTGGTTTTTCATCCTTCACCTGTTTGTCGGATGGTGAATATTCCAAGGAAACCTCCTGTTGCTCGTGCACTTTGTTTTGACAATGTTGCTGAGGATTGTGCCATGGTTGATCCAGCTTTTTCTACTATTGAGATGTATGCCTTCAATTTCTCTACGGCCCCAAGTCAGCGTCCAGCTCGTGCTCGTAAACCAAAGTCTGTGATTGTTGAGTCTGAGGTTAGGCGCAGTGCCAGGCTCTCAGCCCTACGTGATGGCTTCAGGCATTCTAATCCAGCCAAGTCCCCTATGAAGAAACCTGCAACAAAGCCTCAGAAGAAGCGCAAGGTTACTGTGGATGGCGAACTACCACGGGCTCCTCCTCACGATGCAGATCAACCTACTGTGCCGCCGCCCACGCCAATCAATGTGCTGCAGCAGGTTGGTCTTCGCCTCGGCATTGGGCCGGAGAAGCTCACTATGGATAAGCTTGAGGCTTCTTCTTGCAAGTCTTCTGCTCCTCCTAGTTCCAATGATAGCTGATCGTTTCATTTGGTGGGGTTTATGGTTAACCCTTGTGAAAACCATTTATCTACACTTATCTTTTAGGCTTTGTCTGAACTTTTATGCTATCCCTTGGCTGAACTGGTACTATCATTATGTGACAGTCTTTTGCTGTTACTTTATTATGGTCTGTAATGAATCAGAATGATGTTAGAGATTGGAAAGTTCTTTGTTGGAATGTGCGAGGTCTGAATTCAGATGACAGAAAGCGTGCAATTCATTGGAAAATCGATGAAAGTGCTTGTTCCATTGCTTGCCTCCAAGAAACAAAATGTGAGGTCATTGATCTGCGTTTCATCCGTAAGTGTTGTCCACGACGTTTCGATCAGTTTATCCATGTGCCTTCGTCTGGAGCTTCGGGTGGGTTGTTAGTAGTATGGAATACTGCTTTGTTTGCTGGAAAGCTAATTGAGTCCAATAGTTTTGGTATTATGGTGGAGTTCAAGTCTGTTCATAACTCCCAAACCTGGACTCTAGTTTCAGTCTATGGACCCTGTCAAAACCCAGCTAGAGATAATTTTATTAATTGGTTGCATGATATAATTATCACTGATGATGCTAACTGGCTGTTATTGGGTGATTTCAATTTCATGCGATCAATGGAAAATAGGAATAAACCAGGTGGTGATATTAATGACATGTTCATCTTTAATGAGGTTATTGGGCATCTGGGCTTAATTGAATTACCTATCAAGGGCAGAAAGTACACTTGGACAAATATGCAAACTGCTCCTTTGCTTGAACAGATTGATTGGTTTTTTACAACCCCTTCATGGACATGTTCTTATCCTAACACTATGGTCCTACCTCCGGCTAGAACCACTTCAGATCATGTGCCATGTGTGGTGCAAATCAAAACCACTATTCCCAAGGCCAAAGTGTTTAGATTTGAAAATTACTAGACTAATTTTCCTGGTTTTCTTGATTGTGTCAGTGAATCTTGGAGTAGGCTAGTTCATAAGAGATCTTCTACTCCTATAATATCTGCAAAGTTCAAAGCTCTCAGGCAGGCACTCAAACATTGGCACATTAGCCTTTCCACCGTCAAGGCTCTAATTTCCAACTGCAATAAAGTAATTCTTTGTCTGGATGGTCTTGAGGAGTTAAGGCCTTTGTCTGGGCCTGAGGAAAATTTCAGGAAAATTGTAAAGTTGCATTTGGAGGAAACTCTAAGGTTGCAATTTATCTACGGGAAGCAGAGATGTACCATTAGAAACATTAAAGTGGGAGAGGAAAACACCAAATTTTTCCATGCCATGGCCACAGAGAGATACAGGAATAACTCTATTTCTAGTATAACTTCTGATGATGGGCAAGTGACCTCTGATCATGCATCAATTGCTGGACTATTTTTGCAGGAGTTCAAGCAGAGGATGGGATGCACAAATAATACACAAATGGGTTTTGATATGCCAAATATTATCAAGAAGGTTCAAGGACTAGATGACTTGACCAAGCCCTTTTCTGAGCAGGAAATTGATTGTGTTATTAAGGAAATGCCTCCTGACAGAGCACCTGGGCCAGATGGTTTCACTGGCCTTTTTCTTAAGAAGTGTTGGCACATAATTAAAGATGACTTTCATCAACTGGTCAAAGAGTTGTCTGAGGGGCACCTTGATTTGGAGTGTATCAACAGTTCTCTCATAACCTTGATTCCAAAAAAGCTTTCACCTGAGGGTTTGAATGATTACAGGCCAATATCTTTGACAAATACCTGTTTGAAATTCCTCACTAAACTTTTGGCAAACAGGTTGCAGAAGGTCATCCTTTCCTGTATTCATAAAAACCAATATGGGTTTATTAAATCCAGGTCAATTCAGGATTGTCTAGCTTGGTGCTTTGAGTATATCCACCAGTGTAATGCTTCAAAGAAACCAATAGTGCTGCTGAAATTGGATTTTACTGAAGCCTTTGACACTATTGAGCATGATGCCATTCTTAGAATCTTAAGATACAAGGGTTTTAATGACAAATGGATTTCCTGGATGCAAACTATTTTGTCTTCTGGTTCTTCTTCTGTGCTTCTTAATGGTGTTCCTGGTAACCGTTTTAAATGTAAGAGAGGAGTCAGGCAAGGAGACCCAATGTCACCTCTTCTTTTTGTCCTTGCTGCTGACCTGCTTCAGTCTGTTGTCAATGACATGTGCAGTAAAGGAATTCTGACTTTGCCAATCCCTTCCAACAGCCAGGATTACCCCATTGTTCAGTATGCTGATGATACACTAATTGTGTTGCCTGCTATTGATCATCAACTGCTTGCTCTTAAAGACATGCTTGATGTCTTTGCTGCCACAACAGGATTATCTGTGAATTTTACAAAATCCCTTATGGTGCCTATGAACATGTCATCTGATGAAGCTAACAGGTTGACCTCAATTCTTGGATGTAGTATAGGAACCATGCCTTTTACTTACTTGGGTCTACCCATGGGGACTACAAGGCCCTCAATCCAAGACCTCATGCCCCTTGTGCATAGGATTGAAAGAAGATTGTCTGCCACTTCATGTTTTCTGAATCAAGGTAGCAGGTTGTAGTTGCTCCAGTCTTTTTTAACATCAATGCCCATATACTTCATGTGCACACTAGTCATCCCAACTGGAATTTTGAAGCAAATTGAAAGGATTCAGAGACAATGTCTATGGAGAGGGAACTCTGATACTCCAAGACAATCTCTGGCTGCTTGGGACTTGGTATGCTTACCAAAAAACAAAGGGGGTCTTGGTGTGCTTAATCTCAGGGTGCAGAATGAGGCCTTGCTTATGAAGTTCTTGCACAAATTTTATAATCATCATGACATCCCCTGGGTTGGCCTTATTTGGAATGCCTACTATGCCAACTCTGTCCCTCATACTACCACACTCTGTGGATCTTTTTGGTGGCATGATGTGTTTAAATTAGCTGACAAATATTGTTAGATGGCTACTCCAACATTGGGTGATGGCAGGTCCATTCTCTTTTGGTCTGACAGATGGATGGTTGAGCTTAAGGGTTCCTGTCTCAGTGAAAAATTTCCCAGGCTCTTCTCCTTTGTTATTGATGAGAAGCTTTCAGTGTCTGATGTGCTTTCCCAGGAGTTTTTGTCAAATTTGCATTTGCCCCTCTCTACACAAGCCTTTGTTGAGCTTGAATGTCTTCAACAGCTGACTCATGCTTATTCTTGCTCTGCAACTCATGACGCATGGATTTGGCCTTTTCATAAGGGTTGTTTCAGACCCAAATCCTTCTATGTGTATGAGCATCAGCATATTGTTGTTGATCCAATCTTCCAATGGATTTGGAAATCTTCATGTACATTGAAAATCAAAATGTTTGGTTGGTTACTGCTAAGAGATCGTTTAAACACCAGAGACATGCTACTCAGAAGGCATTGGCATGTGGAAGATCATACTTGCGTTCTATGTCCATATCTGATCCATGAAGATCGTGCACATCTGTTCTTCTCTTGTAATTTTAGCATTAGAGTCTGGAATTACTTGCAGATTATCTGGGACCCTCAGCCTGGGATGACAACATACAACATGGCAGTAAAGGCTAGGAAGGATTTTGGGAATTCTTTCTTCACTGAAGTGGTCTTTACAGCAGCTTGGAACATTTGGATCTTGAGGAATGGCAAGGTTTTCAGGAATGAGACACCTTCTTTCAGCGCATGGAGACATAGCTTCATCCATGACATAACCCTTCTTTCTCATAGGATAAAATGTAAATACAAGGATAGCCTTCTAACTTGGATCTCTAACCTTCCTTAGGTAGTGCTTTTCTTTGCCCTGCTTGGGTTGTAAGTTTGTAAGTATTTCTGTCTTCCTCTTTCCTTAACTTGTATGGACTTGTAATAGGACTTTATTCTTTGTTGTTTTCAATAAAGAGCTGTGAGGCTGTTGCCTTGCAGTACATATTCAAAAAAAATGGGAACCCCTTCACAGTTCGCCTTGAATAAAACTCTTCCAGCAATGCCCAACTTTGGTTTTACCATTCGCCACCTAGCCTCTTTTTCCCTTGGGTTTCGCAGACTCAAGGGTCATCATTATTTTACCCCCCCGGGCAGTGCTCCTCTGAGTGTTGGTCCACCTCATCAGCCGTCGGTGACCACCAGGGGCAACTCTGGGCTGGCCTACCGGAAGTTTAGACAATCTGAGTGTGCCCTGAGAACGAGATATGTGCAGCTCCTATCGGGATTTGTCGGCACATTCGGGCGGTGTTGCTGGATTTGTTTTATCATTGTCGAAATGTCTTCTAACCGGGATTCCGAGTCTGATCGGGTCTTCCCGCTAGAAGGAATATCCTTCGTTGACCGTGAGAGCTTGTGATAGGCTAAGTTGGGACTCCCCTGCAGGGATTGAACTTTCGAAAGCCGTGCCCGCGGTTATGGGCAGATGGGAATTTGTTAACGTCCGGTTGTAGAAAACCTAAAGTTGATCTTAATTAAAATACATCAACCGTGTGTGTAACCGTGATGGTCTCTTCTCGGCAGAGTCCGGGAAGTGAACACGGTGTTGGAGTTATGCTTGACATAGGTTGTTCTAGGATCACTTCTTGATCATAGTTGTTCGACCGTGCTTTTGCCTTCTCTTCTCGCTCTCATTTGCGTATGTTAGCCACCAAATATGCTAGTCGCTTGCTGCAGCTCCACCTCATACCTTTTACCTTACCCATAAGCTTAAATAGTCTTGATCGCGAGGGTGTGAGATTTCTGAGTCCCTGTGACTCACAGATACTTCCAAAAACCAGCTTGCAGGTGCCGAGGATACCGTGCAGATGACGCAACCAAGCTCAAGGAGGAGCTCGATGAAGATCTTGTCCTTTGTGTTGTTTCGTTCTAGTTGATCAGTAGTGGAGCCCAGTTGGGGTCGATCGGGGGACCTTGTCGCTTTTGGGGTTCTTCTTTTATTTTGGTTCCGTAGTCGGACCTTGATTGTATTTGATTGTTGTAATGCTGTATTCATGTACTGTGTGAAGTGGCGATTGTAAGCCAACTATGTATCTCTTTCCCTTATGTATTACATGGGTTGTGTGAAGATTACCTCAGTTGCGACATTGCTTTCAATGCGAATATGCCTCTAAGTCGTGCTTCGACATGTGGGAGATATAGCCGCATCGAGGGCGTTACACGCCTCCAACATATTATCCGGCGCCTCCGGTTGGACGGGGGCCACAGGCACAGTGGGCTGGCTCCTCTTGGAAGGAGGTCGCCCGCCGGACTCTGGTGAAGGAAATATGCCCTAGAGGCAATAATAAAGTTATTATTTATTTCCTTATATCATGATAAAAGTTTATTATTCATGCTAGAATTGTATTAACCGGAGACATAATACATGTGTGAATACATAGACAAACAGAGTGTCACTAGTATGCCTCTACTTGACTAGCTCGTTAATCAAAGATGGTTATGTTTCCTAACCATGGACAAAGAGTTGTTATTTGATTAACGGGATCACATCATTAGTTGAATGATCTGATTGACATGACCCATTCCATTAGCTTAGCACCCGATCGTTTACTATGTTGCTATTGCTTTCTTCATGACTTATACATGTTCCTATGACTATGAGATTATGCAACTCCCGTTTGCCAGAGAACACTTTGTGTGCTACCAAACGTCACAACGTAACTGGGTGATTATAAAGGAGCTCTACAGGTATCTCCAAAGGTACATGTTGGATTGGCGTATTTCGAGATTAGGATTTGTCACTCCGATTTTCGGAGAGGTATCTCTGGGCCCTCTCGGTAATGCACATCACTTAAGCCTTGCAAGCATTGCAACTAATGAGTTAGTTGCAGGATGATGTATTACAGAACGAGTAAAGAGACTTGCCGGTAACGAGATTGAACTAGGTATTGAGATACCGACGATCGAATCTCGGGCAAGTAACATACCGCTGACAAAGGGAACGACGTATGTTGTTATGCGGTCTGACCGATAAAGATCTTCGTAGAATATGTAGGAGCCAATATGAGCATCCAGGTTCTGCTATTGGTTATTGACCGGAGACGTGTCTCGGTCATGTCTACATTGTTCTCGAACCCGTAGGGTCCGCACGCTTAAGGTTTCGATGACAGTTATATTATGAGTTTATGAGTTTTGATGTACCGAAGTTAGTTCGAAGTCCCGGATGTGATCACGGACATGACGAGGAGTCTGGAAATGGTCGAGACATAAAGATTGATATATTGGACGGCTATATTCGGACACCGGAAGTGTTCCGGGTGATTTCGGAGAAAACCGGAGAGCCGGAGGGTTACCGGAACCCCCCCGGGAGAAGTAATGGGCCATATGGGCCTTAGTGGAGAGAGAGAGGGGCAGCCAAAGGTGGGCCGCGCGCCTCGTCCCCCTGGTCCGAATTGGACTAGGAGAGGGGGGGGGGGCGGCGCCCCCCTTTCCCTCTCCCTCCCCACTTCCTTCCCCCTCCTAGTAGGAGTCCTACTCCTACTAGGAGGAGGACTCCTCCTTGGCGCGCCTATAGGGCCGGCCGGCCTCCTCCCCTTGCTCCTGTATATATGGGGGCAGGGGGCACCCCTAGAGACACAAGTTGATCCACGTGATCATATTCTTAGCCGTGTGCGGTGCCCCCTTCCACCATAGTCCTCGATAATATTGTAGCGGTGCTTAGGCGAAGCCCTGCGACGGTAGTACATCAAGATCGTCAGCACGCCGTCGTGCTGACGGAACTCTTCCCCGACACTTTGCTGGATCGGAGTCCGGGGATTGTCATCAAGCTGAATGTGTGCTAGAACTCGGAGGTGCCGTGGTTTCGGTGCTTGATCGGTCGGGCCGTGGAGACGTACGACTACATCAACCAAGTTAACGCTTCCGTTGTTGATCTACAAGGGTACATAGATCACACTCTCCCCTCTCGTTGCTATGCATCACCATGATCTTGCGTGTGCGTAGGAAATTTTTTGAAACTACTATGTTGCCCAACAGTGGCATCCGAGCCTAGGTTTTATATGTTGATGTTATATGCACGAGTAGAACACAAGTAAGTTGTGGGCGATATAAGTCATACTGCTTACCAGCATGTCATACTTTGGTTCGGCGGTATTGTTGGACGAAGCGGCCCAGACCGACATTACGCGTACGCTTACGCGAGACCGGTTCTCTCGGCGTGCTTTGCACATAGGTGGCTTGCGGGTGACAGTTTCTCCAACTTTAGTTGAACCGAGTGTGGCTACGCCCGGTCCTTGCGAAGGTTAAAACAGCACCAACTTGACAAACTATCGTTGTGGTTTTGATGCGTAGGTAAGATTGGTTCTTGCTTAAGCCCGTAGCAGCCACGTAAAACTTGCAACAACAAAGTAGAGGACGTCTAACTTGTTTTTGCAGGGCATGTTGTGATGTGATATGGTCAAGACATGATGCTAAATTTTATTATATGAGATGATCATGTTTTGTAACCGAGTTATCGGCAACTGGCAGGAGCCATATGGTTGTCGCTTTATTGTATGCAATGCAATCGCGCTGTAATGCTTTACTTTATCACTAAGCGGTAGCGATAGTCGTGGAAGCATAAGATTGGCGAGACGACAACGATGCTACGATGGAGATCAAGGTGTCACGCCGGTGACGATGGTGATCACGACGGTGCTTCGGAGCTGGAGATCACAAGCACAAGATGATGATGGCCATATCATATCACTTATATTGATTGCATGTGATGTTTATCTTTTTATGCATCTTATCTTTCTTTGATTGACGGTAGCATTATAAGATGATCTCTCACTAAATTATCAAGAAAGTGTTCTCCCTGAGTATGCACCGTTGCGAAAGTTCTTCGTGCTGAGACACCACGTGATGATCGGGTGTGATAGGCTCTACGTTCAAATACAACGGGTGCAAAACAGTTGCACACGCGGAATACTCAGGTTATACTTGACGAGCCAAGCATATACAGATATGGCCTCGGAACACGGAGACCAAAAGGTCGAGCGTGAATCATATAGTAGATATGATCAACATAGTGATGTTCACCAATGAAACTACTCCATCTCACGTGATGATCGGACATGGTTTAGTTGATTTGGATCACGTAATCACTTAGAGTATTAGAGGGATGTCTATCTAAGTGGGAGTTCTTTAAGTAATATGATTAATTGAACCTAAATTTATCATGAACTTAGTACCTGATAGTATCTTGCTTGTTTATGTATGATTGTAGATAAATGGCCCGTGCTGTTGTTCCGTTGAATTTTAATGCGTTCCTTGAGAAAGCAAAGTTGAAAGATGATGGTAGCAATTACACGGACTGGGTCTGTAACTTGAGGATTATCCTCATTGCTGCACAGAAGAATTACGTCCTGGAAGCACCACTGGGTGCCAGGCCTGCTGCTGGAGCAACACCAGATGTTGTGAACATCTGGCAGAGCAAAGCTGATGACTACTCGATAGTTCAGTGTGCCATGCTTTACGGCTTAGAACCGGGAATTCAATGACGATTTGAACGTCATGGAGCATATGAGATGTTCCAGGAGTTGAAGTTAATATTTCAAGCAAATGCCCGGATTGAGAGATATGAAGTCTCCAATAAGTTCTATAGCTGCAAGATGGAGGAGAACAGTTCTGTCAGTGAGCATATACTCAAAATGTCTGGGTATAATAATAACTTGATTCAAATGGGAGTTAATCTTCCAGATGATTGCATCATTGACAGAATTCTCCAATCACTGCCACCAAGCTACAAGAGCTTCGTGATGAACTATAATATGCAAGGGATGAATAAGACTATTCCCGAGCTCTTCGCAATGCTGAAAGCTGCGGAGGTAGAAATCAAAAAGGAGCATCAAGTGTTGATGGTCAACAAGACCACTAGTTTCAAGAAAAAGGGCAAAGGGAAGAAGAAGGGGAACTTCAAGAAGAACAGCAAGAAAGTTGCTGCTCAAGAGAAGAAACCTAAGTTTGGACCTAAGCCTGAAACTGAGTGCTTCTACTGCAAGCAGACTGGTCACTGGAAGCGGAACTGCCCCAAGTATTTGGCGGATAAGAAGGATGGCAAGGTGAACAAAGGTATATGTGATATACATGTTATTGATGTGTACCTTACTAATGCTCACAGTAGCACCTGGGTATTTGATACTGGTTCTGTTGCTAATATTTGCAACTCGAAACAGGGACTACGAATTAAGCGAAGATTGGCTAAGGACGAGGTGACGATGCTCGTGGGAAACGGTTCCAAAGTCGATGTGATCGCGGTCGGCACGCTATCTCTACATCTACCTTCGGGATTAATATTATACCTAAATAATTGTTATTTGGTGCCAGCGTTAAGCATGAACATTATATCTGGATCTTGTTTGATGCGAGACGGTTATTCATTTAAATCAGAGAGTAATGCTTGTTCTATTTATATGAGTAATATCTTTTATGGTCATGCACCATTGAAGAGTGGTCTATTCTTATTGAATCTCGATAGTAGTAACACACATATTCATAATGTTGAAGCCAAAAGATGCAGAGTTGATAATGATAGTGCAACTTATTTGTGGCACTGCCGTTTAGGTCATATCGGTGTAAAGCGCATGAAGAAACTCCATACTGATGGACTTTTGGAACCACTTGATTATGAATCACTTGGTACTTGCGAACCGTGCCTCATGGGCAAGATGACAAACGCCGTTCTCCGGTACTATGGAGAGAGCAACAGATTTGTTGGAAATCATACATACAGATGTATGTGGTCCGATGAATATTGAGGCTCGTGGCGGATATCGTTATTTTCTCACCTTCACAGATGACTTAAGCAGATATGGGTATATCTACTTAATGAAACATAAGTCTGAAACGTTTGAGAAGTTCAAAGAATTTCAGAGTGAAGTTGAAAATCATCGTAACAAGAAAATAAAGTTTCTACGATCTCATTGTGGAGGAGAATATTTGAGTTACGAGTTTGGTGTACATTTGAAACAATACAGAATAGTTTCACAACTCACGCCAACCGGAACACCATAGCGTAATGGTGTGTCCGAACGTCGTAATCGTACTTTACTAGATATGGTGCGATCTATGATGTCTCTTACTGATTTACCGCCATCATTTTGGGGTTATGCTTTGGAGACGGCCGCATTCACGTTAAATAGGGCACCATCAAAATCTGTTGAGACGACGCCTTATGAACTATGGTTTGGCAAGAAACCAAAGTTGTCGTTTCTGAAAGTTTGGGGCTGCGATGCTTATGTGAAAAATCTTCAACCTGATAAGCTCGAACCCAAATCGGAGAAATGTGTCTTCATAGGATATCCAAAGGAGACTATTGGATACACCTTCTATCACAGATCCGAAGGCAATACTTTTGTTGCTAAGTTCGGAAACTTTCTAGAGAAGGAGTTTCTCTCGAAAGAAGTGAGTGGGAGGAAAGTAGAACTTGACGAGGTAACCGTACCTGCTCCCTTATTGGAAAGTAGTGCATCACAGAAAACTGTTTCTGTGACACCTACACCAATTAGTGAGGAAGCTAATGACAATGATCATGAAACTTCAGAACAAGATACTACTGAACCTCGTAGATCAACCAGAGTGAGATCTGCGCCAGAGTGGTACGGTAATCCAGTTCTGGAAGTCATGCTACTAGATCATGATGAACCTACGAACTATGAAGAAGCGATGGTGAGCCCAGATTCCGCAAAATGGCTTGAAGCCATGAAATCTGAGATGGGATCCATGTATGAGAACAAAGTGTGGACTTTGGTTGACTTGCCCAATGATCGGCAAGCAATTGAGAATAAATGGATCTTCAAGAAGAAGACTAACGCCGACGGTAATATTACTGTCTACAAAGCTCGACTTGTCGCAAAAGGGTTTCGGCAAGTTCAAGGGGATGGCTACGATGAGACCTTCTCACCCGTAGCGATGCTTAAGTCTGTCCGAATCAGGTTAGCAATTGCCGCATTTTATGATTATGAAATTTGGCAGATGGATGTCAAAACTGCATTCCTGAATGGATTTCTGGAAGAAGAGTTGTATATGATACAACCGGAAGGTTTTGTCGATCCAAAGGGAGCTAACAAAGTGTGCAAGCTCCAGCGATCCATTTATGGACTGGTGCAAGCCTCTCGGAGTTGGAATAAACGCTTTGATAGTGTGATCAAAGCATTTGGTTTTATACAGACTTTTGGAGAAGCCTGTATTTACAAGAAAGTGAGTGGGAGCTCTGTAGCATTTCTGATATTATATGTGGATGACATATTACTGATCGGAAATGATATAGAATTTCTGGATAGCATAAAGGGATACTTGAATAAGAGTTTTTCAATGAAAGACCTCGGTGAAGCTGCTTACATATTAGGCATAAAGATCTATAGAGATAGATCAAGGCGTTTAATTGGACTTTCACAAAGCACATACCTTGACAAGATTTTGAAGAAGTTCAAAATGGATCAAGCAAAGAAAGGGTTCTTGCCTGTGTTACAAGGTGTGAAGTTGAGTCAGACTCAATGCCCGACCACTGCAGAAGATAGAGAGAAAATGAAAGATGTTCCCTATGCTTCAGCCATAGGCTCTATCATGTATGCAATGCTGTGTACCAAACCTGATGTGTGCCTTGCTATAAGTCTAGCAGGGAGGTACCAAAGTAATCCAGGAGTGGATCACTTGACAGCGGTCAACAACATACTGAAGTATCTGAAAAGGACTAAGGATATGTTTCTCGTATATGGAGGTGACAAAGAGCTCATCGTAAACGGTTACGTTGATGCAAGCTTTGACACTGATCCGGATGATTCTAAATCACAAACCGGATACGTGTTTACATTAAACGGTGGAGCTGTCAGTTGGTGCAGTTCTAAACAAAGCGTCGTGGCGGGATCTACGTGTGAAGCGGAATACATAGCTGCTTCGGAAGCAGCAAATGAAGGAGTCTGGATGAAGGAGTTCATATCCGATCTAGGTGTCATACCTAGTACATCGGGTCCAATGAAAATCTTTTGTGACAATACTGGTGCAATTGCCTTGGCGAAGGAATCCAGATTTCACAAGAGAAGCAAGCACATCAAGAGACGCTTCAATTCCATCCGGGATCTAGTCTAGGTGGGAGACATAGAGATTTGCAAGATACATACGGATCTGAATGTTGCAGACCCGTTGACTAAGCCTCTTCCACGAGCAAAACATGATCAGCACCAAGGCTCCATGGGTGTTAGAATCATTACTGTGTAATCTAGATTATTGACTCTAGTGCACGTGGGAGACTGAAGGAAATATGCCCTAGAGGCAATAATAAAGTTATTATTTATTTCCTTATATCATGATAGAAGTTTATTATTCATGCTAGAATTGTATTAACCGGAAACATAATACATGTGTGAATACATAGACAAACAGAGTGTCACTAGTATGCCTCTACTTGACTAGCTCGTTAATCAAAGATGGTTATGTTTCCTAACCATGGACAAAGAGTTGTTATTTGATTAACGGGATCACATCATTAGTTGAATGATCTGATTGACATGACCCATTCCATTAGCTTAGCACCCGATCGTTTAGTATGTTGCTATTGCTTTCTTCATGACTTATACATGTTCCTATGACTATGAGATTATGCAACTCCCGTTTGCCAGAGGAACACTTTGTGTGCTACCAAACGTCACAACGTAACTGGGTGATTATAAAGGAGCTCTACAGGTGTCTCCAAAGGTACATGTTGGGTTGGCGTATTTTGAGATTAGGATTTGTCACTCCGATTGTCGGAGAGGTATCTCTGGGCCCTCTCGGTAATGCACATCACTTAAGCCTTGCAAGCATTGCAACTAATGAGTTAGTTGCGGGATGATGTATTACAGAACGAGTAAAGAGACTTGCCGGTAATGAGATTGAACTAGGTATTGAGATACCGACGATCGAATCTCGGGCAAGTAACATACCGCTGACAAAGGGAACGACGTATGTTGTTATGCGGTCTGACCGATAAAGATCTTCGTAGAATATGTAGGAGCCAATATGAGCATCCAGGTTCCGCTATTGGTTATTGACCGGAGACGTGTCTCGGTCATGTCTACATTGTTCTCAAACCCGTAGGGTCCGCACGCTTAAGGTTTCGATGACAGTTATATTATGAGTTTATGAGTTTTGATGTACCGAAGTTAGTTCGGAGTCCCGGATGTGATCACGGACATGACGAGGAGTCTCGAAATGGTCGAGACATAAAGATTGATATATTGGACGGCTATATTCGGACACCAGAAGTGTTCCGGGTGATTTCGGAGAAAACCGGAGAGCCGGAGGGTTACCGGAACCCCCCGGAGAAGTAATGGGCCATATGGGCATTAGTGGAGAGAGAGAGGGGCAGCCAAAGGTGGGCCACGCGCCTCCTCCCCCCTGGTCCGAATTGGACTAGGAGAGGGGGGGTGGGCGGCGCCCCCTTTCCCTCTCCCTCCCCACTTCCTTCCCCATCCTAGTAGGAGTCCTACTCCTACTAGGAGGAGGACTCCTCCTTGGCGCGCCTATAGGGCCGGCCGGCCTCCTCCCCTTGCTCCTTTATATACGGGGGCAGGGGGCACCCCTAGAGACACAAGTTGATCCACGTGATCATATTCTTAGCCGTGTGCGGTGCCCCCTTCCACCATAGTCCTCGATAATATTGTAGCGGTGCTTAGGCGAAGCCCTGCGACAGTAGTACATCAAGATCGTCACCACGCCGTCGTGCTGATGGAACTCTTCCCTGACACTTTGCTGGATCGGAGTCCGGGGATCGTCATCGAACTGAACGTGTGCTAGAACTCGGAGGTGCCATGGTTTCGGTGCTTGATCGGTCGGGCCGTGGAGACGTACGACTATATCAACCAAGTTAACGCTTCCGTTGTTGATCTACAAGGGTACGTAGATCACACTCTCCCCTCTCGTTGCTATGCATCACCATGATCTTGTGTGTGCGTAGGATTTTTTTTGAAATTACTACGTTGCCCAACATCTGGAACCTTTGAAGGTTCCGGAGCAGTGTCCGGCCTAGAGCTAGACTTGGAGCCCTGGGGGGTTTCATCCCCTTTGCTCCTGGAGTCCGGGAGGTCGCCTTGCGGCGCCTCCAGGACCACCTCCTCCCGGCTTGGAACCTGTTGGGACAACACATCGGTGTCGTCCGTAGGGCGGGGGGAGGAAGCCGTCGGAAGCGAGTTCACATCCGACGAGTCCAGTGAGCCGCTCGACGACGCGTCGAGCCGGTCTTTGGGTGGGCTGCATAAACATATTCGACATGAGGGAAAGCTGTGCAATAAATGAATACTATGAATTACTCTGGTATCCAGATACTTAAGATTTGGCCAGGGGCTTGGCCCTAGGCGCCCACTCCTCTCCGCCGCCGTCGGCGTCGGTGGAGTAGTCCGGAGGAAGGGTTTTCCCCTTCTTGGACCCTTCGGCCTCCCCAGTTGGGGCAGCCTTCCTTTTCTTCCCTTCCCCCGCTGGAGGGGGAGGGGTCTCTTCTTCCTCCTCCTCGTCTTCATGGGAGGAGTGCGTCTTGGATTCGTCGGATGATGAATCCGACACCTCCGGGCGTCGGGCACTCTTTCGAGTCCCCGTGGCCTTCTTCTAGACCTTCTTCTCCGGCACCACATAGGGTGCCGGAACCAGCAGCCTCGCCAAGCGAGCGTCCGCTGGGCCTTCAGGCAAATGGGCCGGAGAGTTGATCTGTCCGGACTTCACCTGCCAATCCTGTGAAAGGAAAGGGAGCTTAGATCCCGCATGGAGTCAAACTGTGAAAAATTGATACCCTGTAAAAGGAAAAAACAGCTTACCGCGAGAGCGTGACGCTGCGCACTGAATCCGTGATCCTCAGTAGCGGGTGCGGGAGCCTCGGCGCCCTTGAAAAGCACCTTCCAAGCATCTTCGTACATCGTGTCAAAGAGCCTGCTCAGAGTTTGGTGCCGCGCCGGGTCGAACTCCCACAGGTTGAAAGCTTGTTGTTGGCACGGGAGGATCAAGCGGATGAGCATAACCTGGACTACATTGACAAGTTTGAGCTTCTTGTCCACCCGGGTTTTGACGCATGTTTGGAGTCCAGTCAGCTCTCCTTTTTTACCCCACGACAGGCCCGTCTCTTTCCAGGACGTGAGCCACATTGGGGGTCCGGACCGGAACTCGGGGGGTGCGACCCATTCGGCACCGCGCGGCTCGGTGATGTAAAACCACCCCGGTTGCCACCCCTTCAGGGTCTCCACAAAGGAGCCCTCGAGCCATAAGACGTTGGGCATCTTGCCCACCATGGCGCCTCCGCACTCCGCCTGGTTGCCGCGCACCACCTTCGGCTTTACGTTGAAAGTCTTGAGCCATAGGCCGAAATGGGGGCGGATGCAGAGGAAAGCCTCGCACACGATGATAAACGCCGAGATGTTGAGGACAAAATTCGGGGCCAGATCATGGAAGTCCAGGCCATAGTAGAACATGAGCCCCCGGACAAATGGATGGAGAGGGAAACCCAGTCCGCGAAGGAAATGGGGGAGGAACACCACCCTCTCATGGGGCCTAGGGGTAGGGATGAGTTGCCCCTCTTCGGGAAGCCGGTGCGCAATGTTGTTAGACAGGTATCCGGCCTTCCTTAGTTTTTTTATGTTCCCCTCCGTGACGGAGGAGACCATCCACTTGCCTCCTGCTCTGGACATGACTGGAGAAGGTTGAGGTGGGGAGTGCGGACTTGGGCGCTGGAGCTCGAGTGCGCAAGAATGGATAGGCGAAGGAGGAAGAAGGCGTAGGTGAAAAGGTGGATCTTTATCCCCTTATATGGGTGGACGCAACTACATGTCCCCACCAGCCTGGTAAGACTCGCTTATCTCCAAGCGCCGTAATCAATGGCGCGGTTGGGTTACCCACGCCCGTATTGATGAGAATCCCGGAATAAGGGACACGATCTCTGCTTTAACAAGACGTGCCAAGGAAACCGCCTCGCATAACGTGCTGAGATGGGACAGTAAAATGGTTCGAATAAAAGCTTGGCCGTGGTGTGATGTCACACTACGGAATACGTCAGCAGATTAGATTTGTGTAAATATTATTCTCTCTATGGCAATATGTGGAAACTTATCTTGCAGAGCCAGACACTATCTTTGCGTTCAAAATCTTGTATGAAGTACTTGGAGGAGGAACCCGCCTTGCAATGTCGAAGACAATATGCGCGCCGGACTCGTCGTCATTGAAGCCTGGTTCAAGGGCTACTGAGGGAGTCCTGGATTAGGGGGTGTTCGGACAGCCGGACCATACCTTCAGCCGGACTCCTGGACTATGAAGATACAAGATTGAAGACTTCGTCCCGTGTCCGGGAGGGACTTTCCTTGGCGTGGAAGGCAAGCTTGGCGATACGGATATGAAGATCTCCTACCATTGTAACCGTCTCTATGTAACCCTAACCCTATCCGGTGTCTATATAAACCGGAGGGTTTTAGTCCGTAGGACAACATACACATCAACAATCATACCATAGGCTAGCTTCTAGGGTTTAGCCTCCTCGATGTCGTGGTAGATCTACTCTTGTACTACCCATATCATCAATATGAATCAAGCAGGACGTAGGGTTTTACCTCCATCGAGAGGGACCGAACCTGGGTAAAACTTCGTGTCCCTTGTCTGCTGTTACCATCCGGCCTAGACGCACAGATCGGGACCCCCTACCCGAGATCCGTCGGTTTTGACACCGACACCCCCCTTTTCCCCTTTCGACCAACGAAGTGACTAAATAGCTAGTCTCTACTACTTTCCCCCCCTCCTTTCCTCATTGAACCATGTCCTAGATTCATGCTCCACCCGCCGCAACCTTCTTTCCTCTTTGTACCAAGACCTAGATTCGACTACAGAATCGAAAAAGATCTGCATCCAGCTAGAGAAATGACTGTTTCAAAGAAACTTATACCTTAGGGTCGTCGGGATGTGGCAATGCGTGCGGCAGGAGGCCGGATCTGTCCACACTGCATACGGCAGTGAGGAAGAAGGGGTCGGTGGCCCTCCCGCACAGGCGCTGGGTGAAAGAGAAAAGCGCAGCCTGAAGTGGATTGCCTCCCTTGCAGAAGGCGATAGAGTGAACGCTGCACCCCCTCTCCTTCCCGGTGCGACGGGATCCAGACGCCTCCTTCGCCATCTATGAGGGGGGTGAGAGAGACAGAGGCCACAACGTAGTATTGTTTAGATCTGGTGAAGAGGGTGAGAGACTGTGAATATAGAAAACCCTAGCAAAGGAATGTTGAGCCTCCAGCGTGTGGAGAGTGCATACCCCAGCGAACAAGCGCTGAGGCTCCAGCTTATATTGTGTACTACATATATACTATATTACGGACTGAGCTATGGTGCCTTAACTGCACCTGCCTTTGGCTGTATGACAGGTGGGCCGGCCACATTTTGGGCCCACCTGTCATACACCCAACGGCAGGTGCACTAAGTCAAGGAAGCTGCGTCCATACAATACTCGTGTATACTACTAATATATAGCGGAGTGGTTTTCTTATTCTCTCCATAACAATCGTTTTAAATTGTGTAAGTACGAAACGGAACTCTTTATTTAGGGGCTGTTTGGTTCTAGGCCTAGGAATGCCACATTTTGCCACACAAATTTTGCCACACTAGCCTAAGGTTAGTTCTTCAAAATGAGAGCCACAAGTTGGCAAGCCTAAGGGAATCTTGCCACACTTTTTGAGTGTATGTCATGTGGTGCCCTAGTGTGGTAAAAATTATATTTCCTAAGGTAAGGCTTGAACCAAACACCCTCCTAAGTTGGTCAAAGTTGCCTAACCTTAGGTGTGCCAACATGTGGCAACCATGGTCACAAATCAAACAGCCCCTTAACGTACCAGTGAAGAAAACTACTACTTCCGATGAACTAACGATCCACACATCCTGATCGCACTTCCTGTTTCATGTGCGGTACACTACCCTCCCTTAGGTGAACAACCAAACATGCGCCAAATTATCGGAAACATGTGAGAGTGTGTACAAATAAAGAATTTTAATTTCAATTATCAGAAAGGTTTGACAGTACATAAAGTTTGCCCTCTCTCAATTATTATGGTTTGTTGTGTTCGGCCTAAACTTGGTCAAACTTTACAAAGTTTGACTTCAGTCAAATCTAATATGCAGAGTAATTAAAAATGGAGGGCTACTACGTCCATCCGGGTTTTTAGTCCACACTTATTTTTAATCAAAGTTAATACATGGACAAATAAAATTACAGGTGAGCTGAAGACAAAGTTGTGAGAAGGCTTAGAAATCAATACAAAACTTATGCTCGTAGTACCAAGGCCGATCGTTCTTCGAGGAAACATTTGGTTCATAGCCAATTGTGTGATAAAATTGCACCAACGTGAAAGACGACTGCGTCTCCAACGCAACCAAGGTGAACCGATTAAGGATATCATCTTTGTGGGTAACAAGCAAAGAGCATTGATGGAAGACAGCTTGTTTTTCGTCGAAAATCGATCAGCTTCACCAGCCGACGCAACCATGAGGCATAACCATGACCATCGATAGGTCATCGTGGTCATGCATCATCCATGTGGCATCAAGTGTGGGTGAGGAACCGATGAAGTTCGACAAATCCTCATCGTGGTCTATTTCTTCTCGTTAATCAAGCTCGAGGAAGGAAGAACCACGTGGCAGAGGACAGTGAGGCGGAACAACAATGGCCATCCAATTTTGTGCAGTTCCACTAAAATTGAGGAAGACATGCCCGGGTATGGAGATACACATCGTTGTTTGCAAAAATATAAAAAAGGGATATAGTGTTGTTACTTTGTTTTGGCAGTGGTACAAAATTAACAACGACATCTCAATTGTCATTAAGAATTAATGAAAAGTACAATCGAAGCATCATGATTATCTTGATGAGAACTAAACCAGGATAACCGAGAAAAAAACATTTCTTCATTTAACCAGTGACGGTATTAGATTAGCAGCAGCAATAGGAGCATATGGACAATGACCGCACAACCACCACGTACTTTTTGTTGAAACAACATGTATACCTCCATCGAGGCATAAATCAGGACAACTTTTCGAGTGGCATTTCCTCTATAATAGTAGGTGATGTTGGACCAACCGACGAACCCTAGCTACTATACATGGGGAGCTGAGGAGTAGTCGCATAGAAGTAAACCCGCATGCAGCGACCTGGGGACCTGGACCAGTACAAGAAGTTATACCTCAGGTGGGCAAGATGTGGCTTAGGCAGGCGGGCGGGATCTTCCCACACGACTGCAGCGAACAAGGTTGCGGAGGACCTTCATCGGTGCCAGCGCCGGCTCCGAGAGGACGGTGTGCATCGGCTTTCTCCACCGCCGAAGGTGACAACGTCAACGCTACACCTCCTCACCTCCCGCAGCGGATGGGATTCGGCCGGATCTGTGACCACCGATGAGGAGAGAGATAGAGTGGACACTGTCATCTTGTTTTGATATGGAGAGGGTGAGAGAGCGAGACGTGAGAAACCCTATCAAACAAGAGGCTATATATACAATGGAGTAAAAGAATTGAGATCGACTGCCTTGAAGCTACAAATATGGTGAGGATTAGGAATGAAGATCTTGATAGATCTCGGTTTGGGTTTTTGGTGCGTGAGGTTAGATCGCTCATGGCACTCCGAAATACTTGTATTGCTCATGTTCGACAAAACAACAACATTGTTGGTCATACTTTAGCTCATTATGGTAGGACTAGTGGCCGTATCGCTGTTTGCCTAGGTTTAGGCCCTGATGGCATTGTCGAACTTCATAACTCCGAGTGTAGCCTGGCTACGTGAGTAATACAAGTTTGTTCCCGCAAAAAAAACATAGACAAGCATATCTGTGTTTACGTAAAATTCCATCTCCATCTCCATCTCCAATCATATTTGTCCAACTGGCACATTATTTACGTTGTTAATTATATACGCAGCAATATTAACGTACAACATCTCTTGTTTGCGGGCGTCCGGACCGCTGCCACGCCCGCTCCCGACCAACCCGAACCCTCTTCATCACCCGCATGTGCTTCTTGCCCGAAACGGTCAGTGTCGCATTCATGCCCGGCCAGAGCGGACGCGACATCTCACTGGCGCCGGCATTGAAGCGGCACACTGGCCGAGAGAAGTGTCGCCCGCGCCGCTTCCCGCTGCACGCAACTGTTCCGTGTTCAAATGTCGCAATAGACGGCCACAACATGCATGTAAAAAGTTCTTGGGAGTCCGTGCTATAGCTAGTTGTCCTCCCCCAACTCATAAATCTCTTCCAATACTGCTAGTACTCCATGGCGCGATCCATCGACAAGCAGGCGGGAAAGTTATCGTATACTCGGTTTGCGGTGAATGGCATGACGAGTGACCGTGTGGGGTGGAGCCGTGGAGGAGGGTGAGACACAAACGCAATAGACGTGATTTAAATGTTTGTTTTGCTCGATGGCGCGATCCAACGAAACGAAACGTTGGTTTCTCTCCGCATCCATTTTTTCTTCGGAAAAACGGAAACTTTCCACTCCATTTTCATTCCTACTCCAAGGTTGCCCCATTACAACATTCCATCAAATACAAAGGAAAACTAACACGCATGCTGATGCATCTCAATGATTCACAGATCATAACCAATTTTTACTTCACAACTAAAGACAAAAGTTGTGAGAGCGTGTATAAAAGAAAAACTACTGATGGGGTCACTACGACTTAAACCCTAAACCCTAAACAAGATTTAATTTCCTGGCTAGGTAGAACCTATCAAAGGAAAGACGGCTGGAACCCTCGGATCATACGATGCTTTTGTGCAGTTCCACTAAAATCGAGCTGAGCATCCCTGATGGCAAAGATATTGAAGAAGTGTGATTAGAATAATAGTACGGGCACTAGTTCATGATACATAAACTCATGAGAAATAGAAGCTGGTAGAAGTAGAGAAAGATCGACATTGAGATGGAGCTACATGGCGAGCTGCGGTAGTGGAGCGAGCTGGCTCCAAAATGAAGATGTACTACTACTTGGGACGTCGGGCTGTAGCTAGAAGGGCGGTTGCGACGCACCGACTGTGGGTTTTCTCTGTAGCCGATGTCGACCACGTCTACACAAAACATTGTTCCCTTCCCCCAGCGGCAGGATCAGGCCAGATATGTGACTAGCGGTGTGGCCACCGTCGTTCTTTGCTTATGAAGAGAGCAACCCATGCAAGCAGGCTTGTAGCTTAGGCTCCTGCTAGTGTATATATAGTGGTTTTATTTTTCTGTCCATATCAACCATTTTATATTGCGTACATGTCATTGAAGAGTGAAATGATGGTTGCTTCTACCGACTAACTTACTGTGTGATTTGACTTCTCCTTAGTGGCCCCTACACGTACTCCCCCTACGTGTATGACCATTCCTGAGTCTCACTTGTACTTATCTCTAGTTTCTTGCATGACACGTGAGAAGATAGGATGCGCATAGAGGAATTTTGTTACTACATGTTGTTACGTAGTACTGTACTACTAGTACCTACTCCCTCCTTCCGGTTCACTACTGGTACTCCCTCCATCCTGGCTTATTGGTCCCCTTTGTACTCAATTCATGGGCTCGTTTTCCTCAAGAAATTGTCATTACCAACGTATTAATATCGGGAATGCATGGATGAACAATGCATGATTAAACATTGCATGCAACGTTTTGACAAAGCATTGACTTATGAACATGTGAATGTAAGGGAGTACAACCTCGTGCATGCATGCAATAGTCACACATACACATGGACGCAAAAATGCACGTGACGCCCTAATGCATGCATGTCCAAGCACACGACGGAACACACACGGTCACGCTCAAGTTCTTAACCTACACGTGCATGCACACACATACTTAGCCAGGGTGAGCTAGTGACCGTATAAACACCAGAAAATGTATATATTTAGCGCAATGAGCGTATTATGAAGTCCTCTGACCATATTTTTACAAATATACAGTGACAAACAGTGTATTTATCTCGTTTGAAATTAAGCCATATTAACCGAAAAGGAGGCAGTATGGACTAGAATTACTTTGATGTGTCCCGTCAACTTGTCGAACGAGGAGAAGCTTGCAGGATGGGAGAAGCTTGCATGCGGTGGCTCGCAGGACATGGAGAAACTTTTGACTAATGCAAGCCCTCCCTCGCTCAGGCGATGGACGTGCAACATTTAATTCGGTGTTAGATTGCCAGAAGCATACACTATACTAGTACTAGTATTATTGTTCAACTTCCCGAAGAGGCGAACAGCCAAGCGCAATGTTTACTAGTACTAGTACTAGTACGATAGAGGTATGTACTATACTATACTAGGAACCGGATGGAGGAGCATCTGCACTCTTATTATATTTTTAAAATGTGATAATGCAATCTTCAACACATTTGGTTCTCTTCGAGGGTTCTCGCATGTGATAATGGAAGTCGATTGCATGGAACACTCGCCACAATTCTCGCTTAATTCTGGCTCAGATCCTTTTACAAATAGGAGCTCTCGGTAATATTTCCTCTTTTTTTGTTATTCAGCATGTAAACAGGTTAGCAAACCTTGTGGCGCATCTTTGTGTGAACCGTGCTTGCAGCACTTTGAATGTGGCCGAGAGCTGGCTTGATGAAACACCTCGCTTCCTTCTTGTTTTTTGCGGGGTACCTCGCTTCCTAGTGACCAGTCTCTTGGCTGATCGTCCTAAGAATGCTTATATATGAATAAAGCTCTCTCATTTACCCGCAAAAAAGATTAAGCCATATTAACCAGAAAGGAGGGAGTATGGACTAGCACTACTTTTTGGTGTGTCCCGTCAACTCGCAGAACGAGGAGAAGCTTGCAGGACAAGTTGAATCTTGCTTACACTTTTTGACCAATGCAACCTACCCTCGCCCAGGCGGTCGACACGTAGCAGTTCATTCGGTGTCAGATTGCCACAGGCATACACAGTAGTACCCGACATGCGGAGTACCATCATTGTTCGACTTCACGAAGAGGCGAAGAGCCAAGCGCAAGGTTTATAGTTGTATGAGCAGTACTACTACTAGAACCGCATGGTGGAGCGTCTGATAAAGTATACATTTATTTGGGAGAAGGGCGGAAAACGAGAGCCCAATGGTAGTGTTAAAAACATCAAACATGTAATGATGATATCAATCAACCATGCTCGAATATATCTTGGCCTCCGTGCGAGCCCGTCTGTGTGTTCTCGCTCCTCGTCTCTCGCAAGGAACGGCAGGTTCGCAATTTTGCCGTCAATTGAGATTGGTTTGCTCACACTCCAGTCCCACATGTCAGTGATATGCCAAGAGGAAGTGCATTGACCGACTGGCCATACGCGTACTTGGTTTTGCACCTTCAGGCCATGCTTCGAATGGTTGTATTTCAATATAGAGGCGTATAACTTACACATGTAAGTTACTGGCCGCTGTGCAAATTCCAGCCGGAATTGAAACGACGGGTGTAGGTGTTTATTTTTTACAAGTGTATTTAAAAGAGAAATGGTGATCCAAACAGGGCCTCATACTACTCCTCCATCCGTCACAGTTTACAGGGTGCGCTTCATTCTGATGCATTTCTCTCCATGCATTTCCACCACCAGAGAGACTTTAGAGCGTATTGACGGTTGCTTCTTCCGAGCAAGTTACAGTGGGAAAGGTGGGGCTTAGACTAGCCATAGTGGGAGTAACTTCAGCTGTAACTTCGAGTCCAACTCAGCAAATTTGTCTATGTGTGGCAATGAGTTAATGAAGAGAGAGGTAGTTCTAGTAACTTAGCTAGTTACTGTAACATCACATCTCCCTATGCAATATGAGTCTATAACCTAATAAATGAAGCTTTGCATGACACCGCATCTAAGTTACTACCCACTATGAAGGTAGTAACATAGCCTAGGGATATGTGTATGTTACTAGTGTATGTTACTCTCCACTCTGGCTAGTCTTATGAATTGACTGCTCATTACTACTCACTATTAGTGCAGCGCAACAACCGGGCTGAGTCTCCCATGCGGTAGTGCACTACTCCCTCCGTTCTTAAATATACTACGAAGTATTTGTCTTTCTTAAGATTTCAACGAGTGACTACATACGAAGCAAACCGAGTGAATCTACACTCTAAAATATGTCCATTCGAAATTTGTAAAAAGACAAATATTTAGGAATGGAGGAAGTATAATTTTGTGCATGGCACATGGACCCGGATGCTGAAGAGGCTTCTGGCAATGCTATCAAGATTCCAGCATTTGTTTACATAATTGACGTACTATACAAATAATTTTCCAGTGACATGAAATTGTACAATGCTCTCAGCTTTCAGCTTTTGTTTCGTGTGTCTTGCCATCGATGCTCTTTCGGAAACAATAGAAAACTAAATTCCTTGCTAATGCATCTCAATGATTAGCATATCAGAGCTAATATTTACATAACAACTGAAGACAAAGTTGTGAGAAGGTGTTAAATTAAAATTGATCCATGCTTTCATTGGCAGGAACGTCCCCCAGCTCTGTCTAAATCAACAAGGCATGTTGGGAACAAACTAGCTGTCTGGAGCATGCAACATTCCGATCATTTTGTGTAGTTCCACTAAAATAGAGTTGAGCGTCCCTGTTCCAAAGATATTAAGTGTGATTACGATAATAGAGAACTGCTGGTGAAACAATAAACACACAAATAGAAACCGGTCACCTTTGAAGTCTCTCTTAAGACTAACTAGTTGGAGAAGATTAGGCTCGGAGTTGGATGAGGAGGATAGAGCAAAACCAATCTCCCTGTGTGCAGTCACACTGAAATGTAGACGTTGCCCGTGTGACATTTTAGTACAACTGCACAAAACACTCTTAAGAAAAAAAAGTGATTTGTGCAGTTCACCAAAAGGTCGCAATAGCAACGAGGTGAAATGGATAGCCCTGTTTGCAAAAAAGAGGTAGAAAGGAAACAATTAATGGCCAATAACAGTTGATGACACATGCGATGACAAAAAAGAAGCATATTCCATGTCCTAAGGGAAGATAACAACCCTGTTGTGTTTGTCTAAAATGGTGTGAGGACGAGATTGCAATATGGAAAGTACGCTGGACGAGCTACGTTTTGGGCAAAGAACTATGTTAGATCCACATGCAAGATTTTCCACATGCAGCGACGTGGGAAGACGGGCAGTGGAGCATGGCCGGATGGGATACCTGGGGGTCGTCGGGGGGGGGGGGGGGATCTGCCCTGTCAGGACCCTGATCCTAAATGACACTGATCTAGCATGTAACACATCATATCACTTTGCGGCCTCACGCACGGTATTCCCATGGGTGCCACCTTATCTGGCCCGGGACCGTTTGTGCCTTTTCGCGCACGTATATGATAGTGTCTCTAGCATCCATATGACAGAGAACCCAGGCCGACATGACTAGTCATAAACCCAAAGTGGCAATAACTTACAGGGACAGGCATACATGACCCAGCAACGAATGTGTCGGTCATCAACGTATGAACCCAAGTCGTAGCAAGCTACAAGGACTTAAACGAACAATGCGTGACATTTCCCCGAAGGGACAGACACAGGAACGAAGAAGGACAGATGCCGGCCAGCCTAAGTGTTCCGAAGTAGTAGCAAGCTACCATGGCTCAGTGGAAGCACTAGGAGACATTTCCCGATAAGAGAGGCTACCAAGAATAAACAACTAGGTTGTCGGATCCCACACATACCAAGCATTTCAATAACATACACACAATATGCTCAATATGTGCAAATACAACATGGCATCACAACAAAACTCGACGACTCAAAGTATTTATTCATTAGGCTTCGAGGAGCCAGATATTACAAACATGGGTTTCATGAACTAGCATTCAAGTCATAGAAGCAATAAGCACATGCGGAAGCTTAACTTGTCTGAGTACAGACAACTACAAATGAAAAAGGCTGAGAAGCCTGACTATCTACAAGACCCTGCCGAGGGCCCAAGATCGTAGCTGAGGTAACAAGCTAAACGTCGAAGTCCACGCAGAACTACTAGTGAGAGTGAAGTCTCTCTGCAAAAACATAAATTAAGCAAATCTGAGTACAAATGTACCCAGCAAGACTTACATCAGAACTAGCTACATATGCATCAGTATCAACAGAGTGGGTGGTGGAGTTTAACTGCAGCAAGCCAGCTTTGACTCAGTGGCTATCCTGTACTGCGACTGCAAGTAACTCTTTTGAGGTGGCGCACATGAGTCCACATATTCACCAATCAATACACCACTATGGATCCGCTCCCGTCTCCCTACGAGAACGCCATCCATAGCACTCATGCGTATCTTGCGCATTTTAGGGTATCCACTTTCACTTGTCTATGAACTGTAGATGCGGCTATTCGAATAGATCATTTATAACCCAGCAGGGGTGTACTTCTTCACACATGTTTCCACCAATTAGCGTTTGCACACGACATGTGCTCGGCAGACTTCAAGCGAAATCCGACGCGGGTGTAGACCACGACCTGACTAACCACACAAGTCCCTAGTCCAGGTTTATCGCCTATTCAGGTTCCATCCGAAGGGAGTCCGGATGAGGTTTCCACTTACGACCCCGAACGATGTGTGCAGGGTTCCCGAGGCACCAAACGGGCATCCCGATACACCGTGCCACGTGCCTACCACATCACATCCCACCCCTCGGGTCAGCACTGCGCACGGCCTCCAGCATACTACAAACACCAGAAACTACTTGCAACTCCTGGACAGAGGACAGGGGGATTAATAAGTCGAGCGGGGTCATATTTCAGGTCCTAACGTGTGGTAGTAGCTGTTCATGGATCACAAACACAGAACTTAGTTCCGAAGGCCGGTTTCAATGAGACAACCCACCATGTACTCCTACATGGCCCCTCACCGCTACCTTTACCAAATCATGTTCACACACTTAGCTCTCAATAGTAGGACATGTTCACCAGTTTCCAATTCATCCCCGATCAATCGGACCTGACTCAACTATAAGCACTAGCAGGCATGACAAACAAGCATCAATGTGTAGGCACATCAGGGCACAAAACAACTCCTTCTCATGCTAGTGGGTTTCATCTCTTACTGTGGCAATGACAGGTCATGCAGAGGAAAGGGGTTCAACTACCGCAACATGTAACAGTTGAATCGTTGTTGTCCTAATGTAGTAAAAGAGAGTGGGATTGTATCGGAATGAACAAGGGGGTTTTGCTTGCCAAGCACTTCAGAAGATAGTATAGCTCTTCATCGGTGTGATCGAACTCATCGTCGGAACCACCTCTACTGAGAGGGGACAAATACCGGCAAACAAGAAAGAACACAATCAATGCAATGCAACAATATGGTGCATGTTCATGACATGTCAATATGCTGTGATTTCAGCTAATGCAACTAGCAACAGGTTAAATGGAGTTGCTTCGAATCCAAGATTCAAATTCAAACTCCATATGTGGATATTCAACTGCCATTTATATGATTGGTCCTAAACAGCAGCTATAAGTTCTTCTAACATGCATGAAAAAGGTACATATGGATAGGTTGGATTTTCTAATCATTTTTCATATATAAATTATTTCATCTGGAGTTACGATTTATTCTCTATGATTTTTAGATGTTTAAACAATTTTCTAGATTTTATAATTCATTTCTGAAATATAAAATCGCCAGAAAATGATTATGAGGTCAGCATGACGTAAGCCTGGCATCAGCAGGTCAACTGGGCTGCCCCTGGTCAATCCTGACCAGTGGGACCCGCATGTCAGTGTAACAGCATCAGCAGCAGAGGCTGACCAGTGGGGCCAGGTCAATGCTGAGGTGGCATGGTCAAACTGACCGGTGGGCCACGGGCATTAGCTTAATTTAAACGGGGAATAACCCTGTGGTTAATTAAGGGGTTGGGCCCGTCTGTCAATGACCCATGGGGTTTAACTAATCGATGGTTAGCGCTAATTAAGACTATGCCACGTCATCTACTCCGGCGACTAATCACCAGCGGTAAGCAGACGAGGCGACGCTCCTCGCCCGGCCATCTCCGGTGTAGGCTAGACGCGCGGCTGGGCGCGCGAGAAAGCCCGCGATGCGGCGCATCTAATGGTGGCCGCGGTGTGTGCTGGGATGGCGTGCAAAGGCGGTGGCGACGAGTCGGGCGGCGGCCGGAGCTTGGGACACACGGGCGCGATTGCTGTGGTGCGCAAACGAGCGCAGCGAGGAGCTAGGGAGGCTCTATGCGCGGCGGTAAGCATGTTGGACGCATGCCAGGGACTATATGGTCACCGGAGCATCACCGGCGACAAGCGCGCGTGGTAGCGCATTCGGTCATAGGCAAGATGGCGGCTACGGCATGCAAACGAGGCAAAGGATAGGGGGTTAGGAGGAGGAGCTCACGGCGGATGCGAGGAGATGCTCAGCAGGCTCGGGGAGGCGTCGGAGAGGGCGCAAGGTCGTCGGTGATCTCGGTGGCCGAAGGAAGAAGACGACGAGGTAGCCAGCGATGCAAGGCATCCAACGATGCTTTACTTGGTGAGTAGGTTGAGGACATCGACGCGGACCCCTTGGACATGTCGGCGAGGTGATACAGTGGCGGTGGCCACGGCAGCAGCAAGCAGCGGCGATGGCGTGTTCGGTGGTGCTGCGGGGAGGGAGCTAGAGGAGAGGGATAGAGCTCTAGAGTGAGGGAGATGCAGAGGGAGTCGAGGCCATTCATGTGCGCGCGGAGACAGTGCGAGGGGGAAGTAAGAGGTGGAAGCAGGAGGTGGAGCTCGGGCGCGCGTGCGTCGACACGCCTCTGCCTACTGGCAGAGGTTGAAGACGGTGGGGCCCCTAGTGGGCTGGGCCAGTTAGCTGGGCTGCCAAGCGGGCTGCACAGGCAGATAGGTCCAGGTAAGTTATAGGTAAGCTCTCTTTTCCTTTTGTTTCAGTTTTCTATTTCTTTTATTCTATTTTGAATTAGTAAAAATACTAATCCATTTTGTAAAATCCTGAAAATAATTGTGGGCAGTTTTTGGATTATTTCCAACAACCCAAAACTAGTTTCAGAATTATTAGAGCATTTAAAAATATTTATAGGATTTAAATGCTCCAATTCAAATACTATATGAGTTAATTCAAAGATCCAGAATGTCCTAGAAACATATTCATCATTTTTTGCAGAGGTTTTCACCTCTATCAAAAATCATTAAAATTTTCAAAGGGCATTTTGGGTTCTTTGAAAAATATTTTAGATTGAACCTAGTTGAATTCCATTTGGTGCTAGGGTTTGAACATCCCCATTTCAAGTTTCAAATAAAAATAGACATGATGCAACAACCAAGATAGTCCAAGTGCATAGCAAGGCTAGTGACGTGACAACTCACCCCCACTAAAACAAGAATCTCGTCCCGAGATTAAAGACGTGAGTTAAGAAGACAAAGGGGACACAAAGCCAACACAACCTTCACGAGCCAGGTTGCACTTCATAAGAACGTTGATTTGTTCATCATTTTTGTCTTGACGTCTTGCTCTGAGAACCCATCCAACATGACAACGAGAAGAAAGGGAAAACTCTAGAAGAATCAATCTTCTCGAGGATCGAGCAACTCATGCTCAACTCACGGAATGGGATGTTGAAACATCTCTTGAGCTGAGACACAAAACACACATCATGGGCAATGAAAGAAGCAGATGACAAGGGTTCAATTTGGTAGGCAATAACTCCACGCGTAAGTAAGATGGTGCATGGTTTCAAAGTAGTGAGGAGATAATTGCCATGGTTCCATAACGAGGCACCTTAGAAGAGGTGACTCGTTGGATTGTCCCCTTAAGTGGCAGAAAGAATTACTTTTAATCCATAGATCATTGAAACTCTTCATACCAGCCTAAGGCAATTTAGAAATGATCGTTTGAAGGAATCCAAGAGAATTACCTACTTAGAGTAGAATGGATGATGTGGACTACCTTATTGAAGACAACGCAATGGATGAATTTTGCTTATCATTAGAAATCGAAGGGACCCATGGTAGGACCACTTTTGAAGATGATCATGAACAACAATTACTGAGAGGGGCAGCCCATGCGAAATTGGCACAATGGCGGTGTAAGCTGGGAACAAAATGCAAATGTTGGGAATTTTTTTAGCCATCATATCTGCCTGAGATTCAGATCTGGTTGGTAACAGCATATTTCATATGTCATGTCTGGAAAAGAAAGTTTGCAACACAAACCGACAAGATGACATTGCAAGATTCTCGGGAAATGAACTATGATAGCAAGCTCCAAAACATGAGTTGGTTCTGCTACATACATGTGAACACGTTGTCCCGGACAAGCATGACCACGTAGTAGTCTTGCAATAAAACACTACCGAGTTCAGGTGGGGAACCATCATCGAGGATATCAAAGTCCTTGCATAAGGAATGCTCTTAAGAAGGAACTTCCTCTACTTGAACAAGTCAATGAGTGGCTTGGTCTGCTAGGAGACACATATGGAATGGAGGCGGCTAACCTATCAAACCATAGAGTACTTCGCACATGCGTGACTAACTTGGGACGATTCCATAGGAAGCTAAAACAAGCTTTCTCAAATTCACGGCGGCAACTTGCATCAAATGCACATGAATTAGAGGAAGTCACTTATTTCATCCAGACATATGCTTCATGAGCTAGCATGAAGAAATGCCTTCAAAAGTTTCCAACACTAGCTAATGTTCAACAAAATTATGGAGAAGATAAGGATGTTGTCGATGGGCTCAACAACAATTCATCCAGGTTTCCATAAAAATGGAATTCCACAATTATGTGAGCAAGCTGATAGCATTGGTCAGACCCAAAAGATATAATGGTGTATGCTCGAGGAAACAACCAGGAGTAGGGCAACATTACGAACATCGTTGGTTCTGATTTGATTTGAGGATATAGCCCACACTCAAACCAAAGTTTAGACAAGACAATATATCCAATAACTGATCACGAGGACAAATCGATGGAGATATCATTTTTCGTCAATACACACACCCAAAGATATCCCTTTAGAATGAACTAAGTAAGCCAAAGCTTTGTCTTCCAACTCTCCAAGTTGTTGTTTAGCTTAACCAAGTAGCTCAGTGATAACCCACAAGTGTAGGGGTCGCAACAGTTTTCAATGGTAGAGTATTCAACCCAAATTTATTGATTCGACATAAGGGGAGCCAAAGAATATTCTCAAGTATTAGCAGCTGAGTTGTCAATTCAACCACACGTGGAAACTTAATATCTGTAGCATTGTATATAGTAGCAAGGTAATATGATAGTAGTGGTAATGGTAGCAAAAGTAATATTTTTTGTTTTATAGTGATTGTAACAGTAACAATGGAAAAGTGAATAAGCGAAGAACAATATATGAAAAGCTCGTAGGCATTGGATTGGTGATGGAGAATTATGTCGGATGCGATCAATCATGCAATACATAGGGTGACACAGAACTAGCTCCGGTTCATCAATGTAATGTAGGCATGTATTCCAAAATCATGGCACTCTGGCCCTAGTGACAAGCATTAAGCATAGCAAAGCCATAGCAACATCAATCTCAGAACATAGTGGATACTAGGGATCAAACACTAAAAAACTAACTCGATTACATGATAAATCTCATCCAACCCATCATCGTCCAGCAAGCCAATGATGGAATTACTCATGCACGGCGGGAGCATCATGAAATTGGTGATGGAGGAAGGTTGATGATGACGGTGGCGACAGATTCCCCTCTCCGGATCCCCGAACGGACTCCAGATCAGCCCTCTCGAGAGAGTTTAGGGCTTGGTGGCGGCTCCGTATCATAAGACGCGATGAAACATTCTCTCTTATTTTTTTCTCCCTGAACACGAATATATAGAGTTGGAGTTGAGGTCGGAGGAGCACTAGGGGGCCCACGAGGCAGGGGGCATGCCCAGGGGGTTAGGCGCGCTCCTACCCTCGTGAGTAGGGTGTGGGCCCCTGGCCTTGATTCTTTCGCCAGCATTTTTTATATATTCCAAAAATAATCTCTGTTGATTTTCAGGTCATTCCAAGAACTTTTATTTCTGCACAAAAATAACACCATGGCAATTCTGCTGAAAACAACGTCAGTCCGGGTTAGTTCCATTCAAATCATGCAAGTTAGAGTCCAAAAGAAGGGCAAATGTGTTTGCAAAAGTAGATACGACGGAGACATATCAACTCCCCCAAGCTTAAACCTTTGCTTGTCCTCAAGCAATTCAGTTGATAAACTGAAAGTGATAAGGAAAAACTTTTACAAACTCTATTTGCTCTTGTTGTTGTAAATATGTAAAGCCAGCATTCAAGTTTTCAGCAAAGATTATGAACTAACCATATTCATAATAACATTTAGGTCTCATGTTTACTCATATCAATGTCATAATCAACTAGCGAGCAATAATAATAAATCTCGGATGACAACACTTTCTCAAAACAATCATAATATGATATAACAAGATGGTATCTCGCTAGCCCATTCTGAGACCGCAAAACATAAATGCAGAGCACCTTTAAAGATCAAGGACTGACTAGACATTGTAATTCATGGTAAAAGAGATCCAGTCAAGTCATACTCAATGTAAACTAACGATAATACATGCAAATGACAGTGATGCTCTCCAACTGGTGCTTTTAAATAAGAGGATGATGACTCAACATAAAAGTAAAAAGATAGGCCCTTCGCAGAGGGAAGCAGGGATTTGTAGAGGTGCCAAAGCTCGATTTTGGAATAGAGATGAATAATATTTTGAGTGGTATACTTTCATTGTCAACATAACAACTGAGAGATCTCGATATCTTCCATGCTACACACATTATAGGCGGTTCCAAAGCAGAATGGTAAAGTTTAATACTCCCCCACCACCAACAAGCATCAATCCGTGGCTTGCTCGAAACAATGGGTGCCTCCAACTAACAACAATCCTAGGGGAGTTTTGTTTGCAATTATTTTGATTTGATTTGAGAATGGGACTGGGCAGCCTGGCGACCAGCCATTTTCTCGTGAGTGAGGAGCGGAGTCCACTCCTATTGAGAATAACCTGCCTAGCATGGAAGATACAGACAGCCCTAGTTGATACATGAGCTATTCGATCATACAAAACAGAATGTTTATTTGAAGGTTTAGAGTTTGGCACATACAAATTTACTTAGAACGGCAGGTAGATACCGTAAATAGGAAGGTATGGTGGACTCATATGGAATAACTTTTGGGGTTTATGGAGTTGGATGCACAAGCAGTATTCCCGCTTAGTACAAGTGAAGGCTAGAAAAAGACTGGGAAGCGACTAGCTAGAGAGTGACAATAGTCATGAACATGCATTAAAATTAATCAACACCGAATGCAAGCATGAGTAGGATATAATTCACCATGAACATAAATATCGTAGAGGCTATGTTGATTTTGTTTCAACTACATGCGTGGACATGTGCCTAGTCAAGCCACTCGAATCGTTCAATGGAGGAAACCACCCCATCATACCACATCACAACCATTTTAATAGCATGTTGGCATGCAAGGTAAACCATTATAAACTCCTAGCCAATTAAGCATGTCATAAGAAACTATAATATCTAATTGTCATTGCAAACATGTTTCCTTCATAATAGGCTAAATCAGGAACGATGAACCAGTCATATTTACAAAAACAAGAGAGGTCGAGTTCATACCAGCTTTTCTCATCTCAATCAGTTCATCATATATTGTCATTATTGCCTTTCACTTGAACAACTGAATAGTGTGGATAATAATAATAGTGCACGTGCATTGGACTAAATTGGAACCTGCAAGCATTCAATTCATGGGAGAAGACAAGGTAATATGGGCTTCTTGTTAAATCAGCAATAATGCATATGAGAGCCACTCAACATTTTCATTATGGTCTTCTCCTCTTGACCCCCAAACGAAAGAAATAAAGCAAACTATTTACACGGGAAAGCTCCCAACAAGCAAAAGAAGAACGATAAATCTTTTTGGGTTTTCTTTTTAATTACTACTACTACATGCATGAAAAGTAAACTAACTAAATGCTACCACTATTTTTTTGTTTTTTCTTTAGGTTTTTCAGACACACAGAGAAAGCGTGAAAATTAAAATAAACTAGCTCGATGAAACAATGAAAAAGTATGAGCACCGGCAACTGGCATGTGTGTGTGAACATGAATGTAATGTCTGTGAGAAATAGGTACTCCCCCAAGCTTAGGCTTTTGGCCTAAGTTGGTCTATGCCCATGGATCAAAACTGTAATTGGGGTCGTACTGAGAAGGGTCCTCAGATTGCCACTGGCTGGCGATCTCTTCCGGATTGCCATGGTGAGGGTCAGATGGTGGCTTCGGCTCTGCAGCTGACATCTGGCTCCGGTAGGCATGAATGGCCTCCGGCAGAATAAGGTATATGCCTGAAAATATGTTGAACAATGAGGGGCGCAGGCAAGGTAATAAACTCACAATAATTTTATTTAAATATCAATTTGTATTTGAGTGTCTTATTCTTATCCTTAACAATAAACTCATGTGCTACCATACTCTTATAACCTAGAGTAATAGGAGGCAACAAGTTTTCCTCTTCCTCATAATGCCTGATGGGTATGTTAAAGTGTGCAACAAGGCGCGAGGCAAAGATGCCTCCTAGGACGAGGCCCTTAGTACGGTTCAGATTTAACCATTTAGCAACAATAGCACCTAAACTGAAAGTAGTATCCTGAAACAAGGCATGGTGCAAAATAACAATATAGGGGCACTAAGGTTTCCACAGTTCCTGCGACCAATTAAGCATCTACTAGCAAATATTGCGAAGTAAGGTAGAACAGGATAATGTATGCTAGTGATTCTCGCATCAGAAACTTCCCTCGTTTCCCCTACAACAATCATATCAATAAATCCCTCCACATCATTATGACGTGGTTCCTCTATGCTGCCCTCAAAGGGTATCAAACAGACCCTGCAAAATCCATAAAGTGACATCTCATTATGCTCATCATGTAAATAAAATTCTACCGAAGGTGGTGATCTCCTAGCATGGAAATGAAAAATTTGCACAAAGATATTGGTGAGTAAGAGGTACTGTTCACGCTGGTCATGGAGGAAGGCGGTGAGGCCTGCATTCTCAGCCAAATGATAAAAATCTTCATGAATCTCGGCTTCTCTCAAGAAGTCATCACAAGGCCATTCACATGGCCGAACCTTCGCAGTACGAGGGAGATTATACTTGGGCTTGTTGTTCTCTTCACTTTGCTTATCCTTCGATCTTCGACTCGATGAGCCCCTCAAAAATCTCTTCATATTTTTGAAAATTCCTGAAATTTTTAGTAACTCAAAATAAAAGTAATCCAAACTCAAAAAAATTGATAGCAACTACTCCTACAAGTTTCTAGAGGCTATATCATGCATCCAAACTACTTTTGACCACATAAACTTGACATGCAAGCTCAAGAACAGGGCCACCTAAGCAGCAAAAAATTGCAATAAATAAAGCACTAGAACAAAAACTAATTGGACCATTGGAGGAGTCACATACCAAAGAACAATCCCCCAAAGCAGTTTTGTGAGAGGAGCTTTGAGCAAGGAGATCGAAAATGGCAGCAAGATGAGCAAGAACTTGGGTTTGAGCTGGCTAGTGATTTTTTTCTGGAGCTAGTATGTCATGATTTTTTATCACTAAAAATGGATAATAATCCAGCCTTCGATAAGAAAAACTCTTTTGTTTGTAAGAAAGGAACGAGAGAGATATGGATTAGAAAAAAATTCCCTTTTTTCTTTATCTTTTATTTCTATAGATTAGACATTTTATTTTATGGAAGAAAAACAAAAGGATTTAGTTCATACTCACGAAGCCCTAGATTTTTGGTTTGGGCCGAACTGGATTTGAACCAGCATAGACATTGTCAACGAATTTACAGTCCGTCCCCATTAACCACTCGGGCATCGACCCAGGAAGAATTTATTCTAGGGTTTTTGCTAATATATGATTAACCTCCTTTCATAATACTCCCTACCCCCAGGGGAAGTCGAATCCCCGCTGCCTCCTTGAAAGAGAGATGTCCTGAACAACTAGATGATAGGGGCATCACTAGAAGATAGGGCCATATACAACCGCTCTTGATTATAATATAATCATAGCATGAGCAGTTTTTTAGAATTGTCAATATACTCGAAAAGTATAAATAGATCCAAAGCCACGAAGAGTCTGGGTGCAAGGATAAGTGGAGGGGACCCACGTGGGGTCCACGAGGCAGGGGGGCACGCCCTCCACCCTCGTGGGCACGTGGCTGCTCCCCCGGTTGTGTTCTCAGTTCCTAAAATCCTCAAATATTCTAGAAAAAATCATATTTCATTTTCAGGGCATTTGGAGAACTTTTATTTTCGTGGTATTTTTTATTGCATGGATAATTCAGAAAATAGACAGAAAATAATATTTTTGCTTTTATTTAATATAAATAACAGAAAGTAAAAAGAGGGTACAGAGAGATGTTTTTTCTAACTTCATCCATCTCATGCTCATCAAAAGGAATCCAATAACAAGGTTGATCAAGTCTTGTTAACAAACTCATTTCAAATAACATGAAACCAGAGAAATTTTGAATAACACTAGGTTACCTCAATGGGATATGCACGTCCCCAACAATAAGAATATCATATTTCTTCTTGACAGTAGGGATAGGAAATTCAAAACCTCCAATAGTAATTGTTGAAAATTTTCCAATAGAATTGATATTGTGGACTTGAGGTTGTTTCCTCGGAAAGTGTACTGTATGCTCATTACCATTAACATGAAAAGTGGCATTGCCTTTGTTGCAATCAATAACAGCCCCTGCAGTATTCAAGAAGGGTATTCCAAGAATAATGGACATACTATCATCCTCGGGAATATCAAGAATAACAAAGTCCGTTAAAATAATAACTTTGGCAACCACAACAGGCACATCCTCACAAATACCGACAGGTATAGCAGTTGATGTTGGGGAATGTAGTAATTTCAAAAATTTCCTACGCACACGCAAGATCATGGTGATGCATAGCAACGAGAGGGGAGAGTGTTGTCTACGTACCCTCGTAGACCGTTCGCGGAAGCGTTATATCAACGCGGTTGATGTAGTCATACGTCTTCACGATCCGACCGATCGAAGTACCAAAAGCATGGCACCTCCGAGTTCTGCACACGTTCGGCTCGGTGACGTCCTCGCCTTCTCGATCCAGCAAGAGGGGCGAAGTAGTAGATGAGTTCCGGCAGCACGACGGCGTGGTGGCGGCGTTGGTGAAGAACAACCTCCGCAGGGCTTCGCCTAAGCACTACAGAAACTATGATGGAGGATAAACTAGAGGGGACGGGGTTGCCGGCACACGGCTTGGTGTTTCTTGATGTGTCTTTGGTGCTAGCCCTGCCCCTCTATTTATATGTTGTGCCCTGGGGTAGAAACTTGGAGCAAAAACCTCCTCAAAGTCGGTTTTGCCCGAAAGTCAACAGTCCCACTCAGACTTCAGGACCAAACACCACAATCCTTGGCATCTGGCCCAGACGCCACGGGCCTCGGCGTCTGGCCCAGGGCCAGACGCCAGGGTCTCCGGCATTTGGCCCCCTGGCCTCCGCAAAACTCCTTTTGCACCGACTTATAGCCCCATGGGCCTGACCCCTTGGCCAAACCATATCATCCAATATATGAATCTTTACCTCCGGACCATTCCGGAGCTCCTCATCATGTCTGTGATCTCATCCGGGACTCCGAACAACATTCGGTCACCAACATTCATAACTCATATAATACTATATCATCACCGAACATTAAGCGTGCAGACCCTACGGGTTCGAGAAATATGTAGACATGACCGAGACACCTCTCTCGTCAATAACCAATAGCGGGACCTGGATGCCCATATTGGCTCCTACATATTCTACAAAGATCTTTATCGGTCAGACCGCATAACAACATACGTTGTTCCCTTTGTCATCGGTATGTTACTTGCCCGAGATTCAATCATCGGTATCTCAATACCTAGTTCAATCTCGTTACCGGCAAGTCTCTTTACTCGTTCCGTAATACATCATCCCGCAACTAACTCATTAGTTGCAATGCTTGCAAGGCTTATAGTGATGTGCATTACCGAGTGGGCCTGGAGATACCTCTCCGACAATCGGAGTGACAAATCCTAATCTCGAAATACGCCAACCCAACAAGTACCTTCGGAGACACCTGTAGAGCACCTTTATAATCACCCAGTTACGTTGTGATGTTTGGTGGCACAGAAAGTGTTCCTCCGGTAAACGGGAGTTTCATAATCTCATAGTCATAAGAACATATATAAGTCATGAAGAAAGCAATAGCAACAAACTAAACGATCAAGTGCTAAGCTAACGGAATGGGTCAAGTCAATCACATCATTCTCCTAATGATGTGATCCCGTTAATCAAATGACAACACATGTTTATGGTTAGGAAACGTAACCATCTTTGATCAACGAGCTAGTCAAGTAGAGGCATACTAGTGACACTCTGTTTGTCTATGTATTCGCACATGTATTATGTTTCCGGTTAATACAATTCTAGCATGAATAATAAACATTTATCATGAAATAAGGAAATAAATAATAACTTTATTATTGCCTCTAGGGCATACTTCCTTCCGTCTCCCACTTGCACTAGAATCAATAATCTAGTTCACATCGCCATGTGATTTAACATTAATAGTTCACATCACCATGTGATTAACACCCATAGTTCACATCATCATGTGACCAACACCCAAAGGGTTAACTAAGGTGTGATCATGTTTTGCTTGTGAGAGAAGTTTAGTCAACGGGTCTGCAACATTATTCAGATCCGTATGTATTTTGCAAATTTCTATGTCAACAATGCTCTGCATGGAGCTACTCTAGCTAATTGATCCCACTTTCAGTATGTATCTAGATTGAGACTTTGAGTCATCCGGATCAGTGTTAAAACTTGCATCGATGTAACCCTTTACGGCGAACCTTTTGTCACCTCCATAATCGAGAAACATATCCTTATTCCACTAAGGATAATTTTGACCAATGTCCAGTGATCCACTCCTAGATCACTATTGTACTCCCTTGCCAAACTCAGGGCAGGGTATACAATAGGTCTGGTACACAGAGGGCATATTTTATAGAACCTATGGCTAAGGCATAGGGAATGACTTTCATTCTCTTTCTATCTTCTACCGTGGTCGGGCTTTGAGTCTTACTCAGTTTCACACCTTGTAACACAGGCAAGAACTCTTTCTTTGACTGTTCCATTTTGAACCACTTCAAAATCGCGTCAAGGTATGTACTCATTGAAAAACTTATCAAGCATCTTGATCTATCTCTATAGATCTTGATGCTCAATATGTAAGCAGTTTCACCGAGGTCTTTCTTTGCAAAACTCCTTTGAAACATTCCTTTATGCTTTGCAGAATAATTCTACATTATCTACGATCAACAATATATCATTCACATATACTTATCAGAAATGTTGTAGTGCTCCCACTCACTTTATTGTAAATATAGGCTTCACCGCAAGTCTATATAAAACTATATGCTTTGATCAACTTATCAAAGCGTATATTCCAACTCCGAGATGCTTGCACCAGTCCATAGATGGATCACTGGAGCATGCATATTTTGTTAGTACTTTTAGGATTGACAGAACCTTCTGGCTACATCATATACAACTCTTCTTTAATAAATCCATTAAGGAATGCAATTTTGTTTATCCATTTGCTAGATTTCATAAAATGCGGCACTTGCTAACATGATTCAGATAGACTTAAGCATAGATACGAGTGAGAAACTCTCATCGTAGTCAACACCTTGAACTTGTCGAAAACCTTTTTGCGACAATCCTAGCTTTGAACACAGTAACACTACTATGAGCGTCCGTCTTCCTCTTGAAGATCCATTTAATCTCAATGGCTCGCCGATCATTGGGAAAGTCAATCAAAGTCCATACTTTGTTCTCATACATGGATCTCATCTCAGATTTCATGGCCTCAAGCCATTTCGTGGAATCTGGGCTCATCATCGCTTCCTCATAGTTCGTAGGCTCGTCATGGTCAAGTAACATGACCTCCAGAACAGGATTACCGTATCACTATGGTGCGGATCTCACTCTGGTTTACCTACGAGGTTTCGGTAGTAACTTGATCTGAAGTTACATGATCATCATCATAAGCTTCCTCACTAATTGGTGTAGTAGTCACAGGAACAGATTTCTGTGATGAACTACTTTCCAATATGGGAGCAGGTACAGTTACCTCATCAAGTTCTACTTTCCTCCCACTCACTTCTTTTGAGAGAAACTCCTTCTCTAGAAAGGATCCATTCTCAGCAATGAATAACTTGCCTTCGGATCTGTGATAGAAGGTGTACCAAACATTTTCTTTTGGGTATCCTATGAAGACGCACTTCTCCGATTTGGGTTTGAGCTTATCAGGTTGAAACTTTTTCACATAAGCATTGCAACCTCAAACTTTAAGAAATGACAGCTTAGGTTTCTTGCCAAACCATAGTTCATACGGTGTCGTCTCAACAGATTTAGATGGTGCCCTATTTAACGTGAATGTAGCTATCTCTAATGCATAACCCCAAAACGATAGTGGTAAATTGGTAAGAGACATCATAGATCGCACCATATCTAATAAAGTACGTTTACGACGTTCAGACACACCATCACACTGTGGTATTCCAGGTGGCGTGAGTAGTGAAACTATTTCACATTGTTTTAACTGAAGGCCAAACTCGTAACTCAAATATTTTACTTCTACGATCATATCGTAGAAACTTCTATTTTTGTTACGATGATTCTCCACTTCACTCTGAAATTCTTTGAACTTTTCAAATGTTTCAGTTTTGTGTTTCATCAAGTAGATATACTCATATCTGCTCAAATCATCTGTGAAGATAAGAAAATATTGATACCTGCCGCGAGCCTCAATATTCATCGGACCACATACATCAGTATGTATAATTTCCAACAAATCTGTTGCTCGCTCCATTGTTCCGGAGAACGGAGTCTTAGTCATCTTGCCCATGAGGCATGGTTCGCAAGCATCAATTGATTCATAATCAAGTGATTCCAAAAGCCCATCAGCATGGATTTTCTTCATGCGCTTTACACCAATATGATCTAAACGGCAGTGCCACAAATAAGTAGCACTATAATTATTAACTTTGCATATTTTGGCTTCAATATTATGAAAATGTGTATCACCACGATCGAGATCCAACAAACCATTTTTATTGGCTGTATGACCATAGAAGGTTTTATTCATGTAAACACAACAACAATTATTCTCTAACGTACATGAATAACCGTATTGCAATAAACATGATCCAATCATATTCATGCTCAACGCAAACACTAAATAACATTTATTTTAGGTTTAACACTAATCCTGAACTTATAGGGAGTGTGCGATGATGATCATATCAATCTTGGAACCATTTCCAATACACATCATCACTTCACCCTTAACTAGTCTCTGTTCATTCTGCAACTACTGTTTCGAGTTACTACTCTTAGCAACTGAACCAGTATCAAATACCGAGGGGTTGCCATAAACACTAGTAAGGTACACATCAATAACATGTATATCACATATACCTTTGTTCACCTTGCCATCCTTCTTATCCGCCAAATACTTGGGTCAGTTCCGCTTCCAGTGACCAGTCCCTTTGCAGTAGAAGCACTTTGTCTCAGGCTTAGGTCCATACTTGGGCTTCTTCACTTGAGCAGCAACTTGCTTGCCGTTCTTCTTGAAGTTCCCTTTCTTTCCCTTTGCCCTTTTCTTGAAACTAGTGGTCTTGTTAATCATCAACACTTGATGCTATTTCTTGATTTCTACCTTCATCCATTGCGTTATCATGAAAAGCTCGGGAATCGTTTTCGTCATCCCTTGCATACTATAGTTCATCACGAAGTTCTACTAACTTGGTGATGGCGACTAGAGAATTCTATCAATCACTATTTTATCTGTAAGATTAACTCCTACTTGATTCAAGCGATTTTAGTACCCAAACAATCTGAACACATGCTCACTACTTGAGCTATTCTCCTCCATCTTATAGGCAAAGTACTGTCAGAGGTCTCATACCTCTCGACACGGGCATGAGTATGAAATACCAATTTCAACTCTTGGAACATCTTATATGCTCCATGGCGTTCAAAACGTCTTTAAAGCCCCGATTCTAAGCCGTTAAGCATGGTGCACTAAACTATAAAGTAATCATCATATTGAGCAAGCCAAACGTTCATAATGTCTGCATCTGCTCCTGTAATAGGTCTGTCAACTAGCGGTGCATCAAGGACATAATTCTTCTGTGCAGCAATGAGGATAAACCTCAGATCACGGATCCAATCCGCATTATTGCTACTAACATCTTTCAACTTAGTTTTCTGTAGGAACATATAAATAATAAACGGGGAGCAACATCGCGAGCTATTGATCTACAATGCAGATATGCTAATACTACCAGGACTAAATTCATGACAAATTAAAGTTCAATTAATCATATTACTTAACAACTCCCACTTAGATAGACATCCCTCTAATCCTCTAAGTGATCACGTGATCCATATCAACTAAACCATGTCCGATCATCACATGAGATGGAGTAGTATCAACGGTGAACATCACTATGTTGATCATATCTACTATATGATTCACGCTCGAACTTTCGGTCTCCGTGTTCCAAGGCCATATCTGTTATATGCTAGGCTCGTCAAGTTTAACCTGAGTATTATGCGTGTGCAAAACTGGCCTGCACCCGTTGTAGATGGACGTAGAGCTTATCACACCCGATCATCACATGGTGTCTTGGCATGACGAACTTTGGCAACGGTGCATACTCAGGGAGAATACTTTTATCTTGAAATTTAGTGAGAGATCATCTTATAATGCTACTGTTATAACTAAGCAAAGTAAGTTGCATAAAAGATAAACATCTCATGCAATCAAAATATGTGACATGATATGGCCATCATCATCTTGTGCCTTTGATCTCTATCTCCAAAGCATCGTCATGATCTCCATCGTCACCGGCATGAAACCATGATCTCCATCATCTTGTTCTATATCAATGTGTCGTCACATGGTCGTCTCGCCAACTATTGCTCTTGCAAATATTGCTATCGCATAACGATAAAGTAAAGCAATTATTTGGCGCTTGCATCTTATGCAATGGAGAGACAACCATAAGGCTTTTGCCAGTTGCCGATAACTTCAACAAAACATGATCATCTCATACAACAACTTATATGTCATCACGTCTTGACCATATCACATCACAACATGCCCGGCAAAAACAAGTTAGACGTCCTCTACTTTGTTGTTGCAATTTTTACGTGGCTGCTACTAGGCTTAGAAAGAACCATTCTTACCTATGCATCAAAACCACAACGATAGTTTGTCAAGTTGATGCTGTTTTAACCGTCGCAAGGACCGGGCGTAGCCACACTTGGTTCAACTAAAGTTGGAGAAACTGACACCCGCCAGCCACCTGTGTGCAAAGCACGTCGGTAGAACCAGTCTTGCGTTAGCGTACGCGTAATGTCGGTCCGGGCCGCTTCGTCCAACAATACCGCCGAACCAAAGTATGACATGCTGGTAAGTAGTATGACTTATATCGCCCACAACTCACTTGTGTTCTACTCGTGCATATAACATCAATGCATACAACCTGGCTCGGATGCCACTGTTGGGGAACGTAGTAATTTCAAAAATTTCCTACGCACACGCAAGATCATGGTGATGCATAGCAACGAGAGGGGAGAGTGTTGTCTACGTACCCTCGTAGACCGTTCGCGGAAGCGTTATATCAACGAGGTTGATGTAGTCATACGTCTTCACGATCCGACCAATCCAAGTACCGAAAGCATGGCACCTCCGAGTTCTGCACACGATCGGCTCGGTGACGTCCTCGCCTTCTCGATCCAGCAAGAGGGGCGAAGTAGTACATGAGTTTCGGCAGCACGACGGCGTGGTGATGGTGTTGGTGAAGAACAACCTCCGCAGGGCTTTGCCTAAGCACTACGAAAACAATGACGGAGGATAAACTAGAGGGGACGGGGTTGCCGGCACACGGCTTGGTGTTTCTTGATGTGTCTTTGGTGCTACCCTGCCCCTCTATTTATATGTTGTGCCCTGGGGTCGAAACTTGGAGCAAAAACCTCCTCAAAGTCGGTTTTGCCCAAAAGGAAATAGTCCCACTCGGACTCCAGGACCAAACGGCACAATCCTTGGCGTCTGGCCCAGACGCCATGGGCCTCGGCATCTGGCCCAGGTCCAGACGCCAGGGTCTCCGGCGTTTGGCCCCCTGGCCTCCGCAAAACTCCTTTTGCACCGACTTATAGCCCCATGGGCCTGACCATATCATCCAATATATGAATCTTTACCTCCGGACCATTCTGGAGCTCCTCGTCATATCCGTCATCTCATCCGGGACTCCGAACAACATTCGGTCACCAACATACATAACTCATATAATACTATATCATCAACGAAAGTTAAGCGTGCGGACCCTACGGGTTCGAGAACTATGTAGACATGACCGAGACACCTCTCTGGTCAATAACCAATAGCGGGACCTGGATGCCCATATTGGCTCCTACATATTCTACGAAGATCTTTATCGGTCAGACCGCATAACCACATACGTTGTTCCCTTTATCATCAGTATGCTACTTGGCCAAGATTCGATCGTCGGTATCTCAATACCTAGTTCAATCTCGTTACCGGCAAGTCTCTTTACTCATTCCATAATACATCATCCCGCAACTAACTCATTAGTTGCAATGCTTGCAAGGCTTATAGAGATGTGCATTACCGAGTGGGCCCAGAGATACCTCTCCGACAATCGGAGTGACAAATCCTAATCTCGAAATACGCCAACCCAACAAGTACCTTCAGAGACACCTGTAGAGCACCTTTATAATCACCCAGTTACCTTGTGATGTTTGGTGGCACAGAAAGTGTTCCTCCGGTAAACGGGAGTTTCATAATCTCATAGTCATAAGAACATATATAAGTCATGAAGAAAGCAATAGCAACAAACTAAACGATCAAGTGCTAAGCTAACGGAATGGGTCAAGTCAATCACATCATTCTCCTAATGATGTGATCCCGTTAATCAAATGACAACACATGTTTATGGTTAGGAAACGTAACCATCTTTGATCAACGAGCTAGTCAAGTAGAGGCATAATAGTGACACTCTGTTTGTCTATGTATTCGCACATGTATTATGTTTTTGGTTAATACAATTCTAGCATGAATAATAAACATTTATCATGAAATAAGGAAATAAATAATAACTTTATTATTGCCTCTAGGGCATATTTCCTTCAGTTGATTTATCATCCATTTGCAAAGATATTTCAGTAGGTGTCAACTTATTCAAATCAAGTCTACGATATGAAGACAGAGGCATAACACTAACACCGGCTCCAAGATCACATAAAGAAGTTTTAACATAGTTTCTTTTAATGGAGCATGGTATAGTTGGTACTCCTGGATCTCCAAGTTTCTTTGGTATTCCACCCTTAAAAGTGTAATTAGCAAGCATGGTGAAAATTTCAGCTTCCGTTATCTTTCTTTTATTAGTAACAATTTCTTTTATGTATTTGGCACAAGGGTTCATTTTAAGCCTATTAGTCAAACGCATGCGCAAAAAGATAGGTCTAATCATTTCAGCAATGCGCTCAAAATCCTCATCATCCTTTTTCTTGGATGGTTTAGGAGGAAAAGGCATGGGTTTCTGAACCCGTGGTTCTCTTTCTTTACCGTGCTTCCTAGCAACAAAGTCTCTCTTATCATAACATTGATTCTTTGATTATGGGTTATCAAGATCAACTACAGGTTCAATCTCTACATCATTATCATTGCTAGGTTGAGTATCAACATGAACATCATCATTAATATTATCACTAGGTTCATGTTGATTACCAGATTGTGTTTCAGCATCAGAAATAGAAATATCATTGGGATTCTCAGGTGTGTCAACAATAGGTTCATCAGAAGCATGCATAGTCCTATCATTTTTGTTTTTCTTCCTTTTACAAGGACTAGGTGCATCTACATTAGTTCTCTGAGAATCTTTCTCAATTCTCTTAGGGTGGCCCTCAAGATACAAAGGTTCCTGAGTCATTTTACCACCGCTAGTCATAACTCTAACAACATTATCATTTTTCTTATTATTTAATTCATTGATCAAATCATTTTGAGCTTTAAGTACTTGTTCTAGTTGAGTGGTAACCATACAATCATGTTTACTAATAAGTTTAAGTTCACCTTTAACATTAGCCATATAATCACTCAAGTGTACAAGCATATCAGCATTGTGTTTTAATTGTCTACCAACATAAGCATTGAAGTTTGCTTGTTTAACAATAAAATTATCAAACTCATCTAAGAATTGGCAAGTAGACTTATAACGAGGAATATCACCTTCATCAAATCTATAGAGAGAATTTACCTTTACTACCTGCGTCGGGTTATCAAGACCATGTATTTCTTCAATAGGTGGTAAATTCTTAACATCTTCAGCTTTAATACCTTTTTCTTTCATAGATTTCTTTGCCTCTTGCATATCTTCAGGACTAAGAAATAGAATACCCATTTTCTTCGGAGTTGGCTTAGGAGTTGGTTTAGGAAGTGTCCAATTATTTTCATTAGTCAACATATTATTCAATAGCAATTCAGCTTGATCAACAGTTCTTTCCTTGAAAACACAACCAGCACAACTATCCAGGTAATCTCTGGAGCATTGATTAGTCCATTATAAAAGATATCAAGTATTTCATTTTTCCTTAGAGGATGATCAGGCACAGCATTAAGTAATTGGAGAAGCCTCCCCCAAGCTTGTGGGAGACTCTCTTCTTTAATTTGCACAAAATTATATATTTCCCTTAAGGCAGCTTGTTTCTTATGAGTGGGGAAATATTTAGCAGAAAAGTAATAAATCATATCCTGGGGACTACGCACACAACCAGGATCAAGAGAATTAAACCATGTCTTAGCATCACCCTTTAATGAGAACGGAAACAACTTAAGGATAAAGTAATAGCGAGTTTTCTGATCATGAGTAAACATGGTGGCTATATCATTTAATTTAGTAAGATGTGCCACAAAAGTTTTAGATTCATAGCCATAAAAAGGATCAGATTCAACCAAAGTAATTAACTAAGGATCGACAGAGAAATCATAATCTTTATCAGTAATAAAGATAGGTGAAGTAGCAAAAGCAGGGTCATATTTCATTCTAGCATTCACAGACTTTTCTTTAAGCTTAGCTAATAATTTCTTAAGATCAGATTTGTCATTGCAAGCTAAGAAGTCTCTAGCAGTTTCTTCATCCATAACATAACCCTCAGGCACAACAGGCAATTCATATCTAGGGGGAGAATCTTCATCATCACTTTCATCAATATTATCATTTTCAATAGTTTCATTCTCTCTAGCCCTAGCCAGTTGTTCATCAAGAAATTAACCTAGTGGCACGGTATTATCAAGCATAGAAGTAGATTCATCATAAGTATCATGCAAAGCAGAAGTGGCATCATCAATAAAATGCGACCTATTAGAATCAATAGCATGTGTAGGTGTCACAAGTTTACTCAAAACAGAAGGTGAATCAAGTGCAGAGCTAGATGGCAGTTCCTTACCTCCCCTCGTAGTTGACGGGAAAATCTTGGTTCTTTGATCTTTCAAGTTCTTCATAGTGATAGGCAGATATAATTCCCAAGTGACTCAAAGAATCGAGCTATGCTCCCCGGCAACGGCTCCAGAAAATAGTCTTGATAACCCACTCGTATAGGAGATCGCAACAGTTTTCGAGGGTAGAGTATTCAACCCAAATTTATTGATTCGACACAAGGGGAGCCAAAGAATATTCTCAAGTACTAGCAGCTGAGTTGTCAATTCAACCACACCTGGAAACTTAATATCTGCAGCAAAGTATTTAGTAGCAAGGTAATATGATATTAGTGGTAACTATAGCAAAAGTAATATTTTTGGTTTTATAGTGATTGTAATAGTAACAACGGAAAAGTAAATAAGCGAAGAACAATATATGAAAATCTCGTAGGCATTGGATCGGTGATGGAGAATTATGTAGGATGCGATCAATCATGCAACAGTTACAACATAGGGTGACACAGAACTAGCTCCAGTTCATCAATGTAATGTAGGCATGTATTCCAAATATAGTCATATGTGCTTATGGAAAAGAACTTGCATGGCATCTTTTGTCCTACCCTCCCGTGGCAACGGGGTCCTATTGGAAACTAAGGGATATTAAGGCCTCCTTTTAATAGAGTACCGGACCAAAGCATTAACACATAGTGAGTACATGAACACCTCAAACTACGGTCATCACCGGTAAGTATCCCGATTATTGTCACTTCGGGGTTAACGGATCATAACGCATAATAGGTGACTATATACTTGAAAAATAGGATCACGAACTCACATATATTCATGAAAACATAATAGGTTCAGATCTGAAATCATGGCACTCGGGCCCTAGTGGCAAGCATTAAGCATAGCAAAGTCATAGCAACATCAATCTCAGAACATGGTGGATACTAGGGATCAAACCCTAACAAAACTAACTCGATTACATGATAAATCTCATCCAACCCATCACCAGCTAGCAAGCCTATGATGGAATTACTCATGCACGGCGGTGAGCATCATGAAATTGGTGATGGAGGAAGGTTGATGATGATGATGGCAACGGATTCCCCTCTCCGGAGCCCCGAGCGGACTCCAGATCAGCCCTCCCGAGAGAGTTTAGGGCTTGGCGGCGGCTCCGTATATAGAGTTGGAGTTGAGGTCGGAGGAGCACCAGGGGGCCCATGAGGCAGGGGGCATGCCCCCCACCCTCGTGGATAGGGTGTAGGCCCCTGGCCTTGATTCTTTCGCTAGCATTTTTTATATATTCCAAAAATAATCTTCGTTGATTTTCAGGTCATTCCAAGAACTTCTATTTCTGCACAAAAATAACACCATGGCAATTCTGCTGAAAACAACATCAGTCCAGGTTAGTTCCATTCAAATCATGCAAGTTAGAGTCCAAAACAAGAGCAAAAGTGTTTGGAAAAGTAGATATGACGGAGACGTATCACTCGAGGATATCCAACACAGATTCTTGGAGAAGGGGTGGTTTATAAGAAAACCCAACTTGATCATGAACCCAACATAGCGGTCAGGTGATAACCTGGTAATACTTCGAGAAGATATTCAGAAAATAACGAGCAACCGATATGTTATTAAACCGATATGATCAAAAGAGCGAGAGATTGACACAATCCTAACTCATTGATCGAATAGTGCACCAGAAATATGGACTAGGTAGCATGATCAACCTTAGGATGATGATTTAATAACCAACACACTAAGAATAAGATTATTGTCCATTAACTACCAAGCTACAGAGTTGCTAGGAGTATTGTTTACACACATCAGAATTCACTTGTCGGAATTTCGGTTACAATAACATGGAAACCGAGAAATAGACAATGATGGTGAGAAGTATCACTACGTCAAGAATTCATAAGAGGTGGTGCAATTCTCATGACAATCCTGACATAAAGATGGTAACACTCCAAGGTAGAACAGAACAAAAGCTGGATTGGCCATTTGATCTGCGGAGTACAACTACTTTGACCCAATCCTGGATATGGATGAGGTACTGGAGTTTGTTTCTCCTAGTTATTCTGAATAGGATGGCTTGATGGACCACAAGAATAATAGGCATTGATGAACATTTATGCACACATACCCTTGACTATCTACTGATAGACGAAGGTCGGCATACAACTAAAGAGGGACAACTTAAGAACCATATAACTTTATGAGTTGTGGATGCATAGATTAGCATGTTGAACGAGTTCAACATATTTTTTCTGACCCATGCAGAAAGGTAGAACTGGCAGAGTCACAACATAGAATCGAGAACTCATCAAGAGCACTCTGGTTGTGGTATTTTGGTTCAGGATGAGGTTTTGCCAGGATGGTTCATGGTATTTGGAAGAAGGATATACCACGGACCTCGAGGACTACTTCAAAGGTTACTAATATCCTAAAGGAACTAACAAAGACTATCAACATGAAGTAAGTAGAGTGATTATCGGGTTCAAAAACCCAGGAGTAGAATACCTACCAACTAAATGGCATCATGGGATGCTTTCGAGAATGACAGCCAGAATCATCACACTGGTAACACAAAACATGGCTAGATTACTAGGTGATCCTCTAAGACACCTAGGGTCATAATAATAGCTCCAACATATATGTCAAGGCAATAGAGTACCTCAACTCACTGATTAGTGTGGTTGAACTGGTCCAAAGGAACATCTAGAATGGAAAGAAGGGATTTGCAAAAGCATCAGACAATTTTAGAAACCTGGGATGACTCAGACAACATAACAGCTATAAATGGTCAAAAAGACTTGAGACATTCTGCAAAATGGTGGCATAACAACTCAACATCACAATATCAAGGTTCTGAGATCAACGATCAACATATGGGAGTACTAGAACTGAACTATGTCTTGAAACCATCAATCCTATAACTCTATTGATTAGTAACACGTGATCCTGATAGAAAGATGAGAAGCCTAGTTCTTAATCCCCGTAGAAGAGAGGAGGATGACTCGGATCAGAAGGGCATGAGGTAAAGGAGTAAAAAGAGCCTTACGTTACCTTCCACAATCAATTCCCTTATATAACCAAAGCATTTCTATACTCGAATTTGACCAGTTTGGATTGGTAATCCTACAGGCAGTCAGGCTCTGATACCAAAGCTGTTAGGACCCCGATCCTAAATAACACCGATCTAGCATGTAACACATCATATCACTTTGTGGCCTCACGCACGGTATTTCCACAGGTGCCACCTTACCTGGCCCGGGACTGTTTGCGCCTTTTGAGTCACGTATATGATAGTGTCGCTAGCATCCATATGATAGAGAACCCGGGCCGACATGACTAGTCGTAAACCCAATCGGCACCAACTTACATGGACAGGCATACATGACCCAACAACGAACGTGTCAGTCATCAACGTATAAACCCAAGTCGTAGCAAGATACAAGGACTTAAAGGAACAACCGTGACATTTCCCCGATGGGACAGACACAGGAACGAAGAAGAACACATGCCGGCCAACATAAGTGTTCTGGAGCAGTAGCAAGCTACCATGGCTCAGTGGAAGCACTAGGATACATTTCCCAATAAGAGAGGCTATCAAGAATAAACAACTAGGTTGTAGGATCCCACACATACCAAGCGTTTCACTAACATACACACAATATGTTGGATATGTGCAAATACAACATGGCATGACAACAAAACTCTATGACTCAAAGTATATATTCATTAGGGTCCGAGGAGCCAGATATGGCAAACATGGGTCTGATGACCCAGCATTCAAGTCATACAAGCAATAAGCACATGCGGAAGCTTAACTTGTCTGAGTACAGAAAACTACAAATGAAAAAGGCTGAGAAGCCTGACTATCTACAAGACCCTGCCGAGGGCACAAGATCGTAGCTGAGGTAACAAGCTGAACGTCGAAGTCCATGCAGAACTACTAGTGAGACTGAAGTCTCTCTGAAAAAACATAAATTAAGCAAACGTGAGTACAAATGTACCCATCAAGACTTACATCAAAACTAACTAGATATGCATCAGTATCAACAAAGGGGGTGGTGGAGTTTAACTGCATCAAGCCAGCTTTGACTCAGTGGCTATCAAGAACTACAACTGCAAGTAACTCTTTTGAGGTGGCACACACGAGTCCACATATTTACCAATCAATACACCACTATGGATCCGCTCCCGTATCCCTACGAGAACGCCATCCATAGCACTCACGCTTATCTTGCGCATTTTAGGGTATCCACTTTCACTTGTCTATGAACTGTATAGGCAACCCAGAAGTCCTTTACCACGGACGCGGCTATTCCAATAGATCATTTATAACCCTGCAGGGGTGTACTTCTTCACACATGTTTCCACACTTAGCGTCTGCACACGACATGTGCTCGGCAGACTTCAAGCGAAAGCCGACGTGGGTGTAGACCACGACCTGACTAACCACACAAGTCCCTAGTCCAGGTTTATGATGTGTGTAGGGTTCCTGAGGCACCAAACGTGCGTCCCGGTACATCATGCCACGTGCCTACCGCAACACAGCCCACCCCTTAGGTCAGCGTTGTGCACGGCCTCCAGCATGCCACAAACACCAGAAACTACTTGCAACTCCTGGACAGAAGACAGGGGGTTAATAAGTCGAGCGGGTCATATTTCAGGGCCCAACGTGTGGTAGTGGCTATTCATGGATCACAAACACAGAACTCAGTTCCTGAGGATGGTTTCAATGAGACAACCCACCATGTACTCCTACATGGCCTCTCACCGCTTCCTTTACCAAATTGTGTAAACACACTTAGCTCTCAACAGTAGGACATGTTCACCACATTCCAATTCATCCCCGATGAATCGGACCTAACTCAACTCTAAGCACTAGCAGGCATGACAAACAAGCATGAATGAGTAGGCACATCAGGGCTCAAACACCTCCTACTCATGCTAGTGGGTTTCATCTATTTACTGTGGCAATGACAGGTCATGCAGAGGAAAGGGGTTCAACTACCGCAACATGTAACAGTTGAATTGTTGTTGTCCTAATGCAGTAAAAGAGAGAAGGAATGGGAGAGTGGAATTGTATCAGAATGAACAAGGGGTTTTTGCTTTCCTGGCACTTCTAAAGATATTATAGCTCTTCATTGGTGTCATCAAACTCATCGTTGGAACCACGTCTACTGAGAGGGGACAAATAACGGCAAACAAGGAAGAACACAATCAATTCAATGCAAAAATATGATGCATGTCATGACATGTCAATATGTTGTGATTTGAGCTAATGCAACTAGCAATAGGTTAAATGGACTCAAATTCAAACTGCATGTGTGGATATTCAACTGCCATTTATATGATTGGTCCTAAACAGCAGCTATAAGTTCTTCTAACATGCATGAAAAAGGTATAGATGGATAGATTGGATTTTTTCTGATCATTTTTCATGTATAAATTATTTCATTTGGAGTTACGGTTTATTTTCTATGATTTTTAGAAGTTTAAACAATTTTCAGGATTTTATAATTCATTTCTGAAATATAAAATCGCCAGAAAATGATTATGAGGTCAGCATGATGTAAGCCTGGCATCAGCAGGTCAACTGGGCTGCCCCTGGTCAAACCTGACTAGTGGGACCCGCATGTTAGTGTAACAGCGTCAGCAGCAGAGGTTGACCAGTGGGGCCAGGTCAACGCTGAGGTGGCATGGTCAAACTGACCGGTGGGACACAGGCATTAGGTTAATTTAAAAAGGGAATAACCCTATGGTTAATTAAGGGGTGGGGCCCGTCTGTCAATGAGCCATGGGGTTTAACTAATCGGTGTTAGCACTAATTAAGATTGCGCCATGTCATCTAATCCAGCGACTAATCATCGGCGGTAAGCAGACGCAGCGACGCTCCTCGCCCGGCCACCTCCGGCGTCGGCTGGGCGCGCTAAAAGCCCGTGATGCGGCACATCTAATGGTGGCCACGGCGTGTGCTGGGATGGCGTGCAACGGTGGCAGCGACGAACCGGGCGGCGGCCGGAGCTCGGGACACATGGGCGCGGTTGCCGCGGTGCGCAAACGAGCGCAACGAGGCGCTAGGGAGGCTCTTCGTGCGGCGGTGAGCATGTTGGACGCACTCCCGGGACCAAATGGTCACCGGATCGTCACCGGCGACGAGCGCATGCGGCGGCACATTCGGTCACAGGCAAGATGGCGGCTACGACATGCAAACGAGCGAAAGGAGAGGGGGTTCGGGGGAGGAGCTCACGGCGGATGCGAGGAGATGCTCAGCGGGCTCGGGGAGGCGTCAGAGAGGGCGCAAGGTGGTCGGCGATCTCGGCGGCTGAAGGCAGAAGACGACGTGGTAGACGGTGATGCAAGGCATCCAACGATTCTTGACTTGGTGAGTAGGTCAAGGATGTCGAGGCGGACCCCTTGGACACGTCGGTGAGGCAATGAAGTGGCGGTGGCCGCAGCAGCAACCGGCGGCGACGGCGTGTTCGGTGGTGCTGCGGGGAGGAAGCTAGAGGAGAGGGAGAGAGCTCCAGAGTGAGGGGGGATGCAGAGGGGGCCGAGGCCATTCCTGTGGCACGGAGACAGCACGAGTGGGAAGCAGGAGGTGAAAGCGGGAGGTGGAGCTCGGGCGCGCGCGCGTCGACACGCCTCTGCCTACTGGCGGAGGTTGAAGACGGTGGGGCTCTTGGTGGGCTGAGCCAGTTGGCTGGGATGCCAAGTGGGCTGCACAGGCAGGTAGCATAAGATAAGTTATAGGTAACCTCTCTTTTCCTTTTGTTTCAGTTTTTTATTACTTTTATTCTGTTTTCAATTATTAATAATACTAATCCATTTTGCAAAATCCTGAAAATAATTGTGGGCAGTGTGTGGATTATTTCCAACAACCCAAAACTAGTTTCAGAGTTATTAGAGCATTTAAAATTATTTATAGGATTTAAATGCTCCAATTCAAATACGATATGAGTTAATTCAAAGATCCAGAATGTCCTAGAAATATATTCATCATTTTTTGCAGACATTTTCAAAGGGCATTTTGGGTTCTTTGAAAAAGGTTTTGGATTGAACCTAGTTGAATTCCATTTGGTGCTAGGGTTTGAACATCCCCATTTCAAGCTTGGTCAGAGAGAATGGCGGGTACAGCAGATCAGGACATGCTGCCTCGGCGCCGTCGAACGGAGAAACAATGCACATCCTCCCTTTCCACCGGCGGACGGGATGCAGCCGGATCAGTGCACAACAGTGAGAGAGAGAGAGGCCACCGCCGCCTTGTGTGAGATACTCTAAAGAGAGACAAACCCAGGCAGGCAGGCTCCATTGTATATAGTGGAACGAACTACCTTTTTCTCCATAAAAATTGTTGTATATTATGTGTACGCGCCATTGAGCGATATAACTTTATTTAAAAATAACGCGCCAACGCATCAAGTCAAACTTTGTTTCGTGCACGCATGGTACACGACCTCCATAGGTAAACAACCTCTCCACGCATTCAAATTAGCACATGGGCTGCCATTTCATACAGAAATGAGCTCCACCGTTTACCTGCGCGGGTGTGGCTGGGCACGAAGCATGAGTACCTGCACCTATTCTCTTCGTGTACGTACACCACCTACGTGGGGTTGTGTGAGATAGATACAAATGTAGAGAGATATAGTGTGTGGGTTCGTGAGTGTTTTTTTGGGGGGTGTCAATCATAAAATGTAACATATGCAATGTGTGTGAAAATAGAGACCTGGATATATCATATATATAGAGGGGGGCGATCATGAGAAGAGAGTGGAGGTATCATTGGCTTGAGGTAACCATAGAATCGAAGAGAGGGATGATGTGTGTGTGTGTGCGCGCGCGCGATCGATAAAGTGTGCCATCGAATTTGTGTGTGCCCGCGTCAAATATAAAGGGTGGCTGGCCTACTAGAACGTGAGAGGGGACAGGTGTAGTTTGTCTCTATGGCATGGATACCTACCTACAACACTCGAATATCGGTGTGTGGTGGGGGAAGGCCTTATTAACTATAGAGGTACAATGCCTGGTATATGTGTGGAGGAGGAGAGAGGCCTACCTTATGTATTAAGGGAGATCGATCGGCATCCATGCATATGTATGGGATGGTAATAAGGTTGGGAGAGAGACAGAGCTAGAGTGTTGGAGGGGGTGGTAGTGGAGTTGCTTCTAACAAATGGTGGGAGAGGCTTCCTAGACAAACGGAGGGCACACCTGCAATATCAATAAGAGACGGGATGGCTGCCTGTCAGGCGCGTGCGTGTGAGAGATGGGTCAGGAGGCAGGCACGAATGATGAGGGGGGCGATATGGCTGTGGTAAGCAGACATAACTACATAGGAAGATCAATCGTCCTCTGTCAGAGAAAGGAGACACATAACTTGTGAGGTACGTCGATCGATGGGTGGGGGTAAAATAGTTAAATCCGACTTAGGTATATGAAGGGAGATCGATCGGTATAGATGCATGTATGTGTTAGAAGCAAATAAGGCCATGGGAGAAGAATGGAGAGAGAGGGATGCATCTAAGAGGTGGTGCGAGAAGCATACTATATCGAGGGGGAAGGAGTGTGCGAGTACGAGATCAATGAAAAGAGTGGTGGGAGTGAGGCATGGAAGGTGAGAAGAGAAGAGGGAAGCTTGTGTTTGTAGTAGGCACACCAGGCTAGAGAGGCATATTGATCGATGTGTGCCGTAAATAAGGATCTGGGGGCCTACACACACCGTGGGTGAACGACCTAAAGTGAAAAGACGAATTTGCGCGATGGAGCTAGAGAATGCTGAGGGAGGGTGAGAGGGATGCGGGCGTGTGCATGCACGAGAGAAAGTTAGCGCTAGCTAAAAAGATAAGAGGATTGTGTGGGTGTAAAAGACGAATAGAGATCATAATTCATTATGAAAAGTGAATTCGGATATTTGAAGAATTTATCATAGTGTTTTAAACCGACGCATGCGTGAATACATATAATGGTGATACACATGGTGTGGTTATGAACATGTTATACTACATATAATATATTTTATCTCTACTCTTATAAAAAACAGAGTTGTTGATGATGGTGTGCCTGCCATCCTGCAATATAGGCCGTCCGATTTATATTTGACGGATAGGAAGGAAACTAAGGCAATTTTGAGAAAAGATACCCACACCCCTCTCCATATTTGCAAATAAGGCCTCCCCTTGATCATGTAGATGTTCCGTCGAACGCATGGGCATCTTGCTAGTACTAATGTGGGCTAATGTGTGGCTTTTGCAGCTCAGGGCTAAATACTTGTCATAATGTAGGGGCGGGGCACTATACTTTGTGTGATAAACATGGTGTACGTATGGAACATGGTTTAGATTATGATTATATAGTTAGTACATCAAATGTACTATTATTTGGAATCAACATCTAGTGTATTCAAAAGATTCAATTCGAGTTCATATAGCACACATAGTTCATATCTATCTCTATAGTAATCATGCGGTGTGTTCTTAAGGTAATACACGAATGATGGTTGAAGTTGGCAACAATCGTGATTGTAGATTCTTATTGAAATAGAGAAACGAATTCAAATTAAATTCGAATTGCAGCGGTAGTTTAAACATTTGGAATGCACTAAAATGTTGGTATGGGTAGGTTACATGCATTATACAGCCAGTGAAAAAAATTAATTGGACATAACATGGATCCATACTCCCTCCTTCCATCTATAGAGGGCCTAATGCATTTTTTAAGACCGCCTTTGACTATTGACAAGATTAATAGTACATGACATGCTCAATGTGAAAATTATATCATTGAAAGCTCCTTTCACACATGAATTTAACGGTGTGTTTTGTGTAAGTTGCATGTCATATATTATTGCTCTAATATTTGGTTGGTCAAATTTAGCCTCGAAAAACGCATTAGGCTCTATATAGATGGAAGGAGGGAGTAGCTTTGAATAGCATTTGTATAGTAAAACGAGACAAGACTCTCTCTCTTTGTGTGGTGTAAATAGTTTTATTTTTAGTTTTTTCGTTGAGGGAAGTGCGAATTGATTTGGTACGTACAAGTACAATATTACATGTTAGGCTTGTCCCTAAAATTCAACCAGCGCCTTGTTATATCCCGAACATTCAGATATCGTGCTCCCAAAACTGGTGCCTGCACAACCCGCGCCTTGCTATCCAGAAATTACAACGCGCATGAAAACTCCCTCCGGCTGCCAAATCCCGACACGTGAAATCCCCCTTCTAACCCTGGGCCGCTAGTTCAAATTGGTGGGGGTACTTTTGTAACACACCCTACGTTTTGGACAAGCGCGTCTCTAAGTCAAGGTTCCCCCCTCCCATCGCCTCCCTTTTGCCATTCGAAATCTAGCCACCATAACCTCTCCGCTCCAGCCACGAAACCCCACCCTCCTTCGTCCACCACCTCACCGCTGCCCAGCCGGAGCCTCTAACCCGACAACGTCGTCCACCGCAATAGCTCGACGTCCCTCATCCGCATCCCCGGATGAGGATCCTCGTCCATCCCATCGTCCCACCGGTTCAGCCGCCCCATCCTCCACCTCCAAGGAGCTGCTCCAACGATCGCCTCATCTATCGCGGCTGATCCATCCCCACAGCGTCGCCTTAACCTGCTCCACCGGAACCGCAACATCTTCACCGACTCCTCGGACAAAGCCGAGGCCTACTCGGCGCCACCAAAGAGGTTGTACACTCATCACATCACACCTTCTCATTAACTCGACCTCCCGACGCCGACGGTGCTCCATCCTGCACCCCCATGGAGCGGCTACTTCGAAGCCGGCGCCACAGACGACATATCCAGGGCGGTTCTCCCCAGTGCGAGGCCCCTTCAGCGGCGGTGGCCATACCAGCCGGATTTGATGTTGCTGCTCCGGCTGTCGCTCGGTCAATCGCACTGCTGCTGCTGCTCCGGCTCTCGCTCGCTCGCTCGCGCTATTGCTGCTACTGCCCGGACTATCGCTTGCTCACGCTACTACTGCTGCTGCTCGGCTCTCGCTCGCTCGCACTGCTGCTGCTCTCCCCCTCCCTCGTGCTGCTGCTCTGCTCCGATTTAGCTACACTTCAGTCGACTGAGTCGACTTTTGGGTCAGTTGATTTTCAGGGGGTGGTGGGTCACGCCGGAGTTAAGGAAGAACCACTCGCAACGGGGAGGGGTGCTCGCCGGAGAGGTACCCCACTATCTGTCTTAGGGTTCTGGGTGGGGTGCTGCTCGCTGACGGTGGGTGGTGGGGCGGTGGCATGGGGATCGCCGGAGAAAAAGCTTGGCGCGGGGGGGGGGGGGGGGGAGGGTTAGAGGGCTGGCCGGGGCGGCAGCAGACCGACGGTGGGTTTTTGCTTCGGGGCGGCGAGGCGGCGGCGGACCAGCGGTGGGGAGTTGTATCGGGGCGGCGAGGAGGCGGTGGGTAGTTTTTTCGGGGCTGCGAGGTGGCGCGGGGTTCGGCCAGTGGTGGCTGGCGGCTCAGCGGGGTGCGGGTTGAAGATGAATTGTAGGCCCTCCCTAAATTATCCCATGTGAATTTCCTCTCTGCTACCGTTGCCTTCAGTTACGACAGTAACATTCAGATTCCACAGTAAATTTCAGTTTCGACAGTTAAGTTTAGAGTCAATAGTTTTTACCTCATCTGTTGTAGTCAAGTGGTTTTTGGTGATGTAAATTTTACAACTATCACTTTTTGGTAATGCATTTTACATCATCTATTGGAGATGTTATTAGAATCCCACTCGAGATTAACGATGTCTGTCTTGTGCTGCTTCAACCTTGACGTCTTACGGCTCACCGGAGCTGCTCCAAGGACGGAACGATCCATCACAAGAGTGAGGTGCCCTGGACGCCGTCTACAGATTCCTCACATCTTCCTCCACACCTCCAACAGCCACCTCTGCCTCAACTTCTTCAGCGACCAACCCAATGATGCTGAGGTCGACACGGCTACGGCAAATAGGTTGTACACTTCTCACATCACTTGTTACTCTACATTCATGTCGATCCTTTAGGGATATTGTGGTTCGACGGAAAAACATAGCAATAGGAAATTTTCCTACGGCACTCTACTATTCAATTATTCATGCATTTTGTTGAAAGGAATGGAGCAAAACATCCACCTGGACCTACTTTTCAAAATCCTATGCATGAAAACAAGACCAAGTGCATTAGTGGCATAATAACATTCTTTCTGTACACGCTTTCATATGGCTTCACTTTATTTTGGCCATGTTTCATTGCATTCCTCTGCTCCTTCTTTTCCTGTGAACCAAACAGGCAAGTTGACAGAAATCATCTATTCACAAATGCTTTGTTTCCCATGTGCATTCCTATCCTATTCCGGTGATTTTCCTCCTATCCCTACGTTTTTAGAATCATGCAAGCCAAATGAGACCTTACAGAATTACTTCACTTACAGGTAGGTGTCAAAGAAAACTTTGTGTGGTTTGTCCTGCTCCTGCCGCGACGTCGTCCACCTCACCTGAGCTGCTCCATCGACAGAAGCATCCACCAAACCAGACATCACGACTCCTGACGGTATTTCGCTGCCTCAGATCTACTTCCCTGCCACCGGCACCCACCGCAATGGCATCACCATCATCGACTCAGCATATGAACCTGAGGAGTACATGGGTCCACAAGAGAGGTCGCCTTTTGTTTCTACTTATGTTATGCATTGCTTAATATTACCTACTAAGTTATTGTCCTGTTCACCTCTTGGACTCCAAGTCAGGTCCAAATTGATGTTCAAACTTGAGTTCTAAATTAGTTGTGGGGCACATATCGAGGCAGCAATGGATAGTATCTGTGTCTAATATCTGGTTCACCTAGGGTATGCCTATGTTGTTCATCTTGGGTTGGAAACAAATATTAAAGCAATCATCCTCTGTTTTTTTATTAAATTAAAGCAATCATCAGCCTGCTATCATTATTTTTGGAACCATCCACTGGTTGTTACCATTACTGTAGATTTCTGCATGCTCTCCTTACATAATCTCACTATATTTTTTTGTATGCATGTCAGATATTGTACACAGTCATGCTGAACATGTAGAGAAAAAGAGAAGAGTTTTGCACGGCAATATAATGTCATGAAGACATCGCTCCATGGTGGGTTCAATGACAAACCCTCCCCCCCTCTCCAGATTGTAATCCAAAGGAAGATATCTGTTCTGAGGCGGATTCAGATGCAGCTGACCACTCCTATTTAAACCCCAAGGTGTTTGATCTAACTTGGCATGATGATGTTAGTCATATCATGCATATGTTGTCTTGAAGTGCCTACTTTCGACATCATAAATGTCATCTGCTTAGTTTAGACATGTTCTATAAAGCCACCTGTGGGAGTCCTGGATTAGGGGGTCTCCGGATAGCCGGACTATCTCCATTGGCCGGACTATTAGACTATGAAGATACAAGATTGAAGACTTCGTATTGTCTCCGGATGGGGCTCTACTTGGCGTGGAAGGCAAGCTAGGAAATACATATATGGATATCTCCTCCTTTGTAACCGACCTTGTGTAACCCTAACCCTCTCCGGTGTCTATATAAACCGAAGGGTTTTAGTCTGTAGGCCAACAATCACAACATACAATCATACCATAGGCTAGCTTCTAGGGTTTAGCCTCTCTGATCTCGTGGTAGATCTAATCTTGTAACACCCATATCATCAATATCAATCGAGCAGGACATAGGGTTTTACCTCCATCAAGAGGGCCTGAACCTGGGTAAAAATCGTATCCCTTGCCTCCTGTTACCATCTGGCCTAGACGCACAGTTCGGGACCCCCTACCCGAGATCCGCCGATTTTGTCACCGACATTGGTGATTTCATTGAGAGTTCCTCTGTGTCGTCACCGTTAGGATTGATGGCTCCTACTATCATCGATAGCGATGCCGTCCAGGGTGAGACCTTTCTCCCCGGACAAATCTTCGTATTCGGCGGCTTTGCACTGCGGGCTAATTCGCTTGGCCATCTGGAGCAGATTGAAAGCTACGCCCCTGGCCATCATGTCAGATTTGGAAGTTTGAACTACACGGCCGACATCCGCGGGGACTTGATCTTCGACGGATTCGAGCCACAGCCGGGCGCGCCGCACTGTCTCGATGGGTATGACCTAGCTCTGCCACCGGACGGTACTCTAGAGGCCGTGCCCAGACCAGCTCCGACCCTTAGCTCGGAGCCAACTGCACCAATTGAGGACGGGTGGCTAGACACCGCCTCAGGGGCTGCAGTCTCGACGGTGATCGAGCCGGACACCAGCATAATCCTCTGCGCAACCCGTGACTCCAAGGTGTCGGACTCTCTTCTGGACCCCGAACCATCCGCGCCCCTGCCAATCGAATCCGAGTGGGAGCCGATCATGGAATTCACCGCTGCGGATATCTTTCAGCACTCGCCCTTCAGTCACATTCTGAATTCACTAAGGTCTCTCTCTTTGTCAGGAGAGCCCTGGCCGGATTATGTCCAACAGGACTGGGATTCAGACGACGAAGAAATTCGACGCCCACCCACCACCCACTTTGTAGCCACTGTCGATGATTTAACCGACATGCTCGACTTCGACTCCGAAGACATCGACGACATGGACGAGGATGTAGGAGACGAACATGAACCAGTACCTATAGGGCACTGGAAAGCCACCTCGTCGTATGACATATACATGGTGGATACACCCAATGAAGGCAATGACGACGAGAGAACAGAGAATGACCCCTCCAAGAAGCAACCCAAGAGCCGACATCAGCGGCGCCGCTCTAAGTCCCACCAAAGCAAAAGTGGTGATACCGGCACAGGAGATAATAACACTCCGGATAGCGCCGAAGACAACAATAATCCCCTCCAGCAAGATTTAGAGCAGGAGGATGAAGGAGCCAGCTCTCCTGAGAGAGCGGCTGGCGGAGAGGAGGAGGATGACAATTACATGCCCCCTCCGAAGACGAGGCAAGCCTCGGCAACGATGAATTTGCCATACCGGAGGATCCCGTCGAACAAGAGCGCTTCAAGCGCAGGCTTATGGCCACGGCCAATAGCCTGAAGAAAAAGCAGCAGCAGCTTCAAGCTGATCAAGATTTGCTAGCTGACAAATGGACTGAAGACCTCACGGCCGAGCAATATAAACTGGAGCGTCCCTCCAAGAGCTATCCAAGGCGTAGGTTACTTCCCCGACTGGAGGAAGAAGCGTATGAAACGGCTGATCGGCCACCTCGCGGTCGCGATAGAGAGGCATTCCGGCCAAAAACTCAGCCTCCACCCAAACGCCATTCAAATAAAAAGGCATGGGGAGATACGCCGGACCTACGAGACATACTGGAGGACAAAGCAAAGCATTAAAGATCGATCTATGGATCATGAGGACTCACCACTCTACGAGATGATACATGTCACACCGGATACAGTAAAAGCAAATCCGGTCGGGCCGAACATAGCAGGCAGGACCCATCCGATCTGCATCGCGATATAGCCCAATACAGAGGTGCCGCACACCCCTTATGCTTCACAGATGAAGTAATGGAACATCAATTCCCAGAAGGTTTCAAACCTGTAAACATTGAATCATACGACGGCACTACAGACCCCGCGGTATGGATTGAGGACTTCCTCCTCCATATCCACATGGCCCGTGGTGATGACTTACATGCCATAAGGTAACTCCCACTAAAACTCAAAGGACCAGCGTGGCATTGGCTTAATAGCTTGCCAGCAGACTCCATTAGCTGTTGGGAAGATCTGGAAGCCGCATTCCTCGACAACTTTCAGGGCACTTATGTGCGACAACCAGACGCCAATGACTTGAGCCGCATAATTCAGCAACCAGAAGAGTCGGCCAGGCAATTCTGGACTCGGTTCCTTACAAAGAAAAATCAAATCGTCGACTGTCCGAATGTAGAGGCCTTAGCGGCTTTCAAGCACAATATCCCAGACGAGTGGCTAGCCCGGCACCTTGGTCAAGAAAAGCCAAAATCTATGGCAGCCCTCATGACGCTCATGACCCGCTTTTGTGCGGGAGAAGACAGCTGGTTGGCTCGCAGTAGTAACATATCAAAGAACTAGGGTACCCCAGATACCAAGGACGGCAATAGAAGGTCACGTCGCAACAAGCATAAGCGCCGCATTAACGGCAAAAGTATTGAGGATACGACAGTCAATGCCGGATTCAAAGGCTCTAAACCCGATCAGCGAAAAAAGCCATTCAAACAAAGTACGCTGGGTCCGCCCAGCTTGGACCGTATATTCGATCGCTCGTGTCAAATACACGGCACCCCAGACAAGCCAGCCAATCACACCAACAGGGATTGTTGGGTGTTCAAGCAGGCCGACAAGTTAATTGTCGAAGACAAGGACAAGGGGCCGCATAGCGATGACAAGGAAGAACCCCCGCAGCCGCACACTAGAGGACAGAAGAGGTTTCCCCCGCAAGTGCGGACGGTGAACATGATATACGCAACCCACATCCCCAAGAGGGAGCGGAAGCGTGCGCTCTGGGACGTATATGCGTTGGAGCCAGTCGCCCCAAAGTTCAACCCTTGGTCCTCCTGTCCGATCACCTTCGATCGCAGGGACCACCCCACTAGTATCCGTCATGGCGGATTCGCCGCACTGGTCCTAGACCCAATCATTGATGGATTTCACCTCACTCGAGTCCTTATGGACGGCGGCAGCAGCCTGAACCTGCTTTATCAGGACACAGTGTGCAAAATGGGTATAGACCCCTCAAGGATAAAACCCACAAAAACGACCTTTAAAGGCGTCATTCCAGGCGTAGAGGCCCACTGCACAGGCTCAATTACACTGGAAGTGGCCTTCGGATCCCCGGATAACTTCCGAAGCGAAGAGTTAATCTTCGATATAGTCCCGTTCCACGGTGGTTATCACGCGCTGCTCGGACGAACCGCATTTGCTAGATTGAATGCGGTACCACATTATGCATACCTCAAGCTCAAGATGTCAAGACCTTGCGGAGTTATTACAGTCAATGGAAACACAGAGCGCTCTCTTCGAACAGAGGAGCACACCACGGCCCTCGCAACAGAATCGCAAAGCAGCCTCTCAAGGCAATCTACCAGTTCGGCATTTCAAAGCCCGGACACCTTCAAGCGCGCTCGGGGCAATCGGCAAACAGACCACCTGGCACGATCCGAGCTCGTGTAGCAATACGGCAGCCAGCCCAATCCCAGCCCAACGGCGTTGTTCGTGCCGCGCGTACATAATTACGCATTAAAAATACCATGGGCATAGATGCAGAGGGGGAGGCACAACTACGGCACGCCCCAAAACGCGGCCTAAACCGCACCAGGGGCTTCCCGTTTGGTTATTTTTCTTTTTCTTTCAAGACTTCAATCTCTGGAAACACTGCCCGGCAGCTCTATTGCCGAACACATGATACAGCAACCAAGGAGGTCGACAACTACGGAATTCCAAGGTGGATATAATTCCTCAGCTTGCCCTTGGAAGGGACATAGTCCTACTCTTTTGCTTATTACACTATCTGTATCACTCTGCTTCAATGCAATTTTTTCAATATACAATACATGACATTACGAATATTATCGCATTTTTGTTATATATACACATATCTATGTGTTCATTAATAACGCCCAGCAACCATACACTTTGGTATGGCCAATTCACCAGGGGCTTACGTACCCACAATATGGTGTGAAAAGTCCAAACACTTCCACAAGTGCGGCACCCCGAACTTATAGCATTATATGCATCAGCTCCAAATCATGTCTCTGGTCAAATGTTGGGTTTGCCCGGCTCCTATGTTTTGGTACCTTACGTTCTGCTCTATCGGCTAAGGTAGCGCTAGGAGAACTACTGCGATTGTGCCCCGGTTCTGCCGGGTCGAGCACGTCAGTAGAGAAAGCTAAAACTGACTGTCATGATAAGGCGAGAGACTGGTCGCTGTTCGGTGAGGTTTTTCAAGTCCCTAAAGACTTATGCCATTTAGGGTGAGGGGCCAGCTCCGTCTGGCTTATAGGCATGTATCGCGCCCCGAATTCGGTCTTCCGAATACCAGGGGCTTCGCCGAAATTTAAAATTATAGAATTCTATGGCTAAGTGAGAGTGATAAAGCATTATTAGTCTGGTTGCCTTGTTCGTTGTGCTGAGCTCCTCCCTCAAAGGACCCAATCATGGGAACAAGAGTGCTCAGGTTTATCCCGAACACCCCAGCACTCGTGGTATGGGGGCAGAAGCCGAGGACTAGCCATCTCTCAGATTGGATAAACAGCCAAACAGAAGGTAATATTTTAAATTCACACAAGCGTTGCATAGCGCATATGAAACAAGTTTTCATCACACAGGATACAAAACGAGCAAGTCTGATTGAAATATTACATTTTGCGAACACTCATCCATGATAGGACAGGCGCCAGGGAGAACACCCTCGTAGTACATCTCGGGGTGGCGGTGCTCCTTGCCCTCCGGCGGCCCCTCCTTGATAAGCTTCACGGCGTCCAGCTTGACCCACTGCGTTTTCACACAGGCGAAGGCCCGGCATGCACCTTCAATGCAGACGGATCGCTTGACGACCTCCAGCCGTGGGCATGCATCCACAAGCCGCCTCACCAGGCCGAAGAAGCTGTTCGGAAGGGCATCGCCAGGCCACAACCGGACTATGAACCCCTTCATGGCCTGATCGGCTGCCTTATGTAGCTCGGCCATCTGCTTCAGCTGGTCGCTCAATGGCACCGGATGTTTGCCTCAGCATACTGAGACCAGAACAGCTTCTTCGTCGAGCTCCCATCCCCGGCCCAGTAGAATTGTGCGGCATTGGACACACTGCGGGGAAAATCTGTGAACGCTCCTGAAGAGCATCGGATTCGGGTAAGTAATCGGTAATTCACCGTTGCATGCTTGCTTTGCATATAGAAAGCCTTACCCGCTGCTAGCTTCTTCATCGCGTCGATCTCCTGAAGGGCCTTCTGGGCCTCGGCCTTGGCACTCTTCGCGCTCTCATGGGCCGCGACAAGCTCAGACTCTCTCGTCTTCAAGTCAAGCTCCAACGCCTCGTGCTTTGTCACGAGAGCCTGGAGCTCTTGCTGCACCTCGCCCACCCGGGCCTCGTGCCTCTCTCGCTCGGTGCGCTCCTGGGCCGCCTTTTCTTCGGCCTGGGATAGCGCTTGCTTCAGGATCGCCACCTCGGTCGTGGCCCCTGGCAAACATACAATGATCCTGTCATTTAGCAATCGCGTCCTTCTTCTCATCTATAGACGGTGTATTACTTACCCTTGTTCTCCTCGAGCTGCCTCTTAGCAAGGCCGAGCTCTTTCTGGGACCCCTCGAGGGCCTCTTTCAGTACGGTGACCTCCGTAGTCAGTGCGGCGGACGCCAGCAGCGAAGCCTGCATATGCATATTGACATACTTATATTAGACTCCTGCGATATTATTTGATCCTCTGTTCGGCTTTTCTTTGTGAACACCGAACAAAGCATCAGGGGCTATTGTCTATGCGGTAATATTTCTACTATATTTTAAAACACTTACCTCGAAGCTTGTTAGAAGGCTAGTACAGGCTTCAGTCAATCCGCTCTTGGCAGACTGAACCTTCTGGATCACCACACTAATGATAGTGCGGTGCTCCGCCATGATGGAAGCGCTGCGAAGCGCTTCCAACATAGTGTCCGGCGCATCTAGCTGGACAGAGGTCACCGGCACAGGCGTCTCACCCTCCTTAGAAGGGGACCGCCTGCTCGGATCCATTGGAGGGTCCGACGCGGTGTTCGGCTGAGGGCTGAACTCGGAGCTTTTGGGGACCCCGTCCCCTCGGCTCCCGGAGTCCGTAAGGTCGCCTTGAGGCGCCTCCGGGACTGTCCCCCCTCGATCCGGTGCCTCTTGAGACAGCACCTCGGTGTTGTCGGCCGGATGAGGGGAGGTGGCGGTCGGGACAGGATCGCTATCCATGTCTGACGAGCCCAGGGAGCCGTCCGAGGATACCTTGATATTGGCTCGGGGCGGCCTGTACAATGGAGTTCGGCGTTAGGGAAAGTAATGCAACAAAGGAATCCTATGGGTTACTTCGGTATCCGAACACTTACGATCTCCCCTGGGGCTTGCCCTTGGGCAACCACTCGTCTTCAGTTTCGACGGCGGCGGTGGAGCTGTCCGAAGGAGCATCCTTCCCTTCTTGGACCCTTCGGCCTCCCCAGTTGGGGCGGCCTTCCTTTTCTTGTCTCCCCCACTTGGTGGGGGAGCCTCTTCTTCCTCTTCCTCGTCTTCGGGGGAAGAGTGCGCCGCAGAGTCATCGGACGGTGAGTCCGACGATGCCTGGCGTCGGGAACTCTTTCGAGCTCCCTTGGCCTTCGTGGTCTTCTCCGGCACCTTATAAGGGGCCGGAGTCAGCATCTTCGTCAGAAGAGTGTCTGCGGGGCCTTCGGTCAAGGGAGCCAGACAGTCGATCTTTCCGTCCATCTTCTGCTAGTCTTGTCAAAATTTCGGGAGTTTAGATCCCGCATAGAGCCAATCTATATATATATATATATATATATATATATAACAAATATCCTGTAAGAGGTAAAACAACTTACCACACTGGCGTGGCGCTTCACGCTGAATCCGTGATCCTCAGTAATCGGGGGAGGGACCGCGGCGCCCTTGAACAGAAACCTCCAGGCATCTTCATGAGTCGTGTCGAAGAGCCTGTTCAGAGTTTGGTGCTGTGCCGGATTAAACTCCCACAAGGTAAACTCCCATTGTTGGCACGGGAGTATCCGGTGAACGAGCATAACCTGGACTATGTTGACAAGCTTGAGCTTCTTATCCACCATGTTCTGAATACATGACTGGAGTCCGATCAGCTCTTTTGAATTACCCCAGGACAGGCCCTTCTCTTTCCAGGAGGTGAGCCGCATGGGGATGCCAGATCGAAACTCGGTGGCCGCTACCCAGGCGGGGTCGTGCGGCTCGGTGATATAGAACCACCCTGATTGCCACCCCTTTATGGTGTCCATGAAGGTGCCCTCGAGCCATGTGATGTTGGGCATCTTGCCCACCATGGCGCCTCCGCACTCCGCCTGGCTGCCACTCACTACCTTCGGCTTGACATTGAAGGTCTTCAGCCATAAGCCGAAGTGGGGTTTGTTGCGGAGGAAGGCCTCGCACATGACGATACACGCCTAGATGTTGAGGATGAAGTTTGGGGCCAGATCATGGAAATCCAGGCCATAATAAAACATGAGCCCCGGGATGAAGGGATGGAGAGGGAATCCTAGTCCACAGAGGAAATGGGTGAGGAATACCACCCTCTCATGGGGCTCGGGGGTGGGGATGAGCTGACCCTCATCTGGGAGCCGGTGTGCGATGTCGTCGTGCAGGTATCCGGCTCTCCTCAGTTTCTTGACGTCTCCCTCCGTGACGGAGGAGACCATCCACGTGCCTCCCGCTTCGGACATGGTTGGAGAAGGTTGAGGTGGAAGTGAGAGCTTGGGCGCTAGAGCTCGAGTATGCGGGAGCGGATGAGCAAAGGAGGAAGAAGGCATGGATAGAAAGGTGAATCCTTATCCCTTTATATGGGCGGACAAAATTAAGCGTCCCCACTTGCCTAGTCAAACTCACTTATCCCCCAAGCGCCGCAATTGATGGCGCGGTTGGGTTACCCACGCCCGTATTGATGAGAATCCCATAATAAGTGGACATGATCTCTGCTTTGACAAGACATGTCGAAAAACTGCCTCGCGTTATGTGCGGGGTTGGTTAAATGAAATGGTTCGAATAATCACCGGGCCATGACATGATGTCATGTTACCGAAACAAGCTAGCGGATTAGATCTGCGAAGACATTATTCTCTCTACGGTGAAATGTGGAACTTATTTTGCAGGGTCGGACACTGTCCTTGTATTCAAATTCTTCTGTGATGTATTCGGAGAAGGAACCCGCCTTGCAATGCCGAAGACAACTGCGCGCCAGACTCATCGTCATTGAAGCCTGGTTCAGGGGCTAATTTGGGAGTCCTGGATTAGGGGGTCTCCGGATAGCCGGACTATCTCCATTGGTTGGACTCTTAGACTATGAAGATACAAGATTGAAGACTTCGTCTCGTGTCCGGATGGGACTCTACTTGGCGTGGAAGGCAAGCTAGGCAATACATATATGGATATCTCCTCCTTTGTAACCGACCTTGTGTAACCCTAACCCTCTTCGATGTCTATATAAACCGAAGGGTTTTAGTCCGTAGGCCAACAATCACAACATACAATCATACCATAGGCTAGCTTCTAGGGTTTAGCCTCTCTGATCTCGTGGTAGATCTACTCTTGTAACACCCATATCATCAATATCAATCGAGCGGGACATAGGGTTTTACCTCCATCAAGAGGGCCCAAACCTGGGTAAAACTTCGTGTCCCTTGCCTCCTGTTACCATCGGGACCCCCTACCCGAGATCCGCCGGTTTTGACACCGACACCACCTGTTTTCTTTCAATATCATATATGGGAATTATGCACTCTCATGTCTTTTAGCTAGCCATAATATATGTGAAATGTGCAATGCCATCCTATTTAACCAAGCATCATATATTTGAATGATATCTAGCCCATCCTTTTCTTCATTAAATTTCCGTTTGTCGACAATGTTTGTACATTAAACTACTCTTCCTGTGAATCAGCCATTTGAGTGGGTGATATAATAATCTGGAGTGAAAACAAGGCCTTCAGAGCAGACAATGCTACCTGTCGAAGCAGATCTCTTGCTGGGTCCCAATAGCTCCTCGGAGATGGATTCAGAGACAGATGACCAGTCCTAATCCCCCACCGAGGTGTATGCTCTAACTTGGCATGGTTCTACTGCTCATATCATGCATATGGTGTCTTGCATTGCATAGTTTAGACATCATATACACAATATTCAACACCATGTTCTTAGTTCAGACATCATATATGTGAATGCCCTCCACTTAGCATATAAATCACATATGTGAATTAAATCATGCGATCCTGGTTACTTAGATAACATGTATGTGAATTACGTCATGCGATCATGTTTAGTTAGTCATCATATCTTCGAATTATGTTATGCTATGCTATCCAGTTTAGATAGACATCATATATGTGAAATTATGTCATGTTATCCATTTTAGTTCAACAATATACATGTGAATTATTTAATGCCCTCTTTTTCCACACTATCTATTGCATCTGTCTCTCATACAATGTATGTACATTCAATTATGTTTCCTGTTTATCAGCCATTTGAATTGGAGCGGGTGATGGCAATATATAGCGGAGTAAAAACACGGTCTTCAAATAAAACAGCGCTACCTCTTGGTGGAGATAGCACCATGGTTGTACATGCACGAGAACCAGCCCTACCACACATAACCCAGACTCTCACAAATTTTACCCCTACTGCAATGGACAGAGAACCAGCTTCACCCAATCTAACCCCAACCCTAGCAGATAGTAACCCAGTTCCTGTTGACACAGCACCATCTCCACCATAGAGCTCCCAAACAAGAGCAGTTAGTAAGGCAGCTCCAGTGCCCAAAGCGCCAGTACTACCATGGCGAACCCCAACTCCACCAGTTAGTACACCTATTCCTGTGGAGGAAGCACAACCAACCATTCATAGTTTAGCATCTATCGCATTTGATGTTGTTAAATCCTATGTGTGTATCCTCCCATCATGGAAATATTATACTGAAGATGAAGGAAAATGCCAGTTGCAGGTGTTTGTCCAGGAGTTATGTGTAAGTAATGTTATTCATGGCAATTACTCTGCTTTGTCCCATACATTCTACCTCCATGATGGTTATAATACATCAGATTTTCCCATTTTTCTCTATAGAGAAGGACCGATTTGGAAACTCATGATGAGGTAACCTATGCTAATACCTCTGTTATATTCAAGAATGCTTGGTGGTAGTATCGGAATTACCTGAAGAAAACGTACTTCAGTGGTAAAGAAACTCATAAAATTCCCTTAGGTTCTCTTGAGACACATTTACTGGACGATGACTGGGAACGCCTTGTTCTTTACTGGCCTCGAACCAAGAATGTGGTAAGGTCTGTGAGCTCATTTTATTTTAAGTACTATATGCTTGCGTCTTACTGTACTCTGTTCATGTAGAACAAGTGCTTAAACCTGAAGAACAACTGTTCTCATTTATGATTCCATGGCTATCGTGCATACTGCTTTGCTCTTGTATCACTGTATTTACTCATACAAACTTATTTTTAAATTGAACTATCCAATGGAAACTCCAATGGCACAACAGATATGTTTACGCATGTTTCTTTAACACGTTTGCTCTTATAAATAGCTCTGTTGATTTCATTTTCAATTGTGTATACAGTTGACTTCTCATATCATGCACATTACTAGCATCATAACAGGGCCAATAGTTGTACATGTAGACCCGTGGTACCCATCTGAAATCTTGTTGTGCCGTTTAGTTTCCCATGCTTTGTATTATTTCAGCGCTGCTTTCTCTTGAACTGATATGATTTGAACCGTGTCTCTATTTTCATTTGGCAAGACAATGCAGTGACCATAGGATATAGATATATGTTTGTTTGATGCTTTTATAATGTACTACTTGGCAATAGAAGACTTGGTAGTTTAATCTTTTCCACCTTACTAATGAACTGGTTCACCGAAATGAGTTTCATATACTAGTACATGCTAAACATGTTATGTGTCTGCTTGTTTCTTCTTTTAGAATGCTGACAGAATATTGGGGAAGTGTGCCTTATTAAGCAACGATAAAGGAAGTAATGTAGATAAGGTTCAGGATCGTGAGACATCCTTGTTGGTCTCCAACAAAGCTGATAAAACAGCTAAGGAAAACTATCTTGAAGATAGTGAGGCAACCCCAAAGTCCTGTCTTAGTTTACTGTTCGAGTTACTGGCCACTACCGCTTGCACAAGCTATTCAAAATCACTGTCTGAATCAGTTCAGTTTCTTGAGTCTCAACTACAATCTGAAAGACATCAATCAGCTGTGCTGTGACAAGAAGCGGAAGGACTGCGGAAGTCCCTGGAGCATTCAGATGCATACTTTCTGGTGCAATAGCAAGCGTTGGAGGATTTTACTGCCAAACAGGACAAAGCTAATAAGCTTGCTAAGCTTATTGCCAGCATGGTGGATACCCAGGATAACGTTTCTTGAGCTCTTCTGAAGTTGTTTCGGTTATGGACTTGTTTTGCTGCTGCGTTTATTTGCACTGGTGGCCAATTTTGACGCCCAGTGTACCTAATACGTTGCTTTGTTCCCTATATTTGCACTGGTGGCAAACTTTGATGCCTAGTGGATGTAATATGTGTAATAGCTGTAATAGGCTAGCATTAGTTGCTTGCTTATTTATTTCCTTATTGTCTTATTTTGTTGTTTGCTTGTAGTCACTACAGTTCTTTTTCCGCGTTTTTTAGTGGCCACAATAACCTAGTTTTGGTAACTAGGCCACAATAATCATTGCAACACACGGACTGTTGTAACCATGGGCCTTCTGCGGGCCGTAGGATCAGTGGGCCTTGTACGGGCCGTAGGATCCATGGGCCTTTTATGGGCCGTAGGATCCATGGACTTTCTACGGGCCGAATGATCCATCGGCCTTCTACGGGCCGTAGGATCCATTGGTCTTATACGGGTCGTAGGATCCATGGGCCTTCTACGGGGCGTATAATCATTTCGCCAGACATGCGTCGTACTATTCGTGGACCATAATGGACCGTTAATAGGCCGTATTTGATAACGCTATGAAAACATCCCAACGGGTTAACGGGCCACAAACGGGCTGAATGTAACCACAGGTTGTATTTGGCCCATAAACAAAACAGGCCAATAACAGACCGTATCTAACCGAATTCTAGAAATGAGCCCAAGAATAAATGGGCCCTGAGAAGGTCGAAAGATAACATAGGTTGGAAATGGTGCAATGGAATAATGGGACATTAATGGGTATAAAGCGGTACATTGTTCATTGCGGGCCAGAGTCACCACGGGCCGTTAAAGGGCCAAGAGTTACAAATGGTCTCATATGGGCCGAAAGACATCATGGGCCATACATGGGCCGGAAGTTACAACGGGCTGTAATCATATTGGAAGGCCCAGATGAAGCTATTGGGCTTAATTTGGATAGGCCGTAATGGGTCGTGAGTTAGCGGGCCGTAAATGGGATATATACGAACATGCCATTAATAGGATTTCTGTGAGCTGGCCCGTTACCTTTTGACCAAGTCAAACGGGCCAGCCTTTTCACCGGAATGGCCCTCTGTTGGGCCATGCCACGTGTCGATGTATCATAGGCGCCTCCTGTCCAATGAATGGATGACATCTGTCCCAACGGTGAGCCAACACGTGTTTCATCTGGCCAATGAGAATTTTACACGTGGAAAATCCTCAATGGTCCGGGCTGTTAGCGGGTTATTGGATCCAAAACCGGACCTGATAGCATAACGGCGTTCCGTTACGGTGGATGCCATGTGTTGGTCACCCTTGACGAAAGAACTTGCATGACGTGCGATTTATCATAATGGAAGTGGACACTTCTGTGATGATAATTTTGGTAATGTCATGGAACACTTCTACGGAAGCACAGGTATGACTATCTTGATTGTGTCATAAAATTGTCATGGATGTACATGCATGACAGAAAACGTGACCTACTATGACAAACATGTATCATCACAGACGTGTCCTTTTTTTGTAGTGTGAGATATCCATATGAGGAGAATAAGGAGTGGAAAGACCCTAAGCTTGGGGATGCCCAAGGCACCCCAAGGTAATACTCAAGGAAGACTCAAGCGCCTAAGCTTGGGGATGCCCCGGAAGGCATCCCCTCTTTCGTCTTCAAAACTATCGGTATACCTTACTCGAAGCTATATTTTTATTCGTCACATCAAATGTGTTTTGCTTGGAGCTTATTTTCAATTTTACTTGTTGTTTGAATAAAATCTTTGGATCTGAAATCTTGAATGAAAAAGAATCCTCCCATGGCTATTTTATTATTTGAATACTCAGTATTCTTCACTTATATCTTTTTGGAGTAGTTTGTCATTTACTCACGTGCTTCACATATATCCTATGAGTAAATGGTTGAATGAATTGAATATCATAAATCTGAATTTAGATACGTTTCATATGCTTACAACATGGGGTGTAATAACTTCACACATAATAAGTATAGGTAGTAAACTTATTGGAAGTTAGCAAATGCAGAATTGGCCACTTGAACAATTCATGAAAGAATATTGAAGGAAGGGAGATTTCATATATGAATATACTATCTTGGACATCTTTTGCAATTGTGAGCACTCATTAAAATATGACATGCTAAAAGGTTGATGTTGGACAAGGAAGACAACTTAATGGGTTATGTTTTCCTATATCTGAAACGTTATATTGTCTTGGATCATCCGACATGTTGAGCTTGCCTTTCCCTCTCATGCTAGCCAAATTCTTTGCACCAAGTAGAGATACTAACTGTGCTTCCAAACATTCCTTAAACCAGTTTTGCCATGAGACTCCACCATACCTACCTATGGATTGAGTAAGATCCTTCAAGTAAGTTGTCATCGGTGCATGCAATAAAAATTGCTCTCTAAATATGTATGATCTATTAGTGCGAAGAAAATAAGCTTTATATGAATTTGTGATAGGGAAGAAATAAAAGCGATGGACTGCATAATAAAGGTCTTTATCACAAGAGGCAATATAAAATGACGTTCTTTTGCATTAAGATTTTGTGCATTCAACCATAAAAGCGCATGACAACCTCTGCTTCCCTCTGCGAAGGGCCTATCTTTTACTTTTACCTTCTACCCTTATACAAGAGTCACGGTGATCATCACCTTTCCTTTTTACACCTTTTCCTTTGGCAAGCACTTTGTGTTGGAGCGATCTGGATATATATATATATATATCCACTTGGATGTAGGTTTTCATAAATTATTATTGTTGACATTACCCTTGAGGTAAAGTGTTGGGAGGCGAAACTATAAGCCCCTATCTTTCTCTGTGTCCGGTTAAAACTTTGAACCCTTTAATATCACATGAGTATTAGCAATTGTGAAAGATTAAATGATAGTTGAGTATGTGGAGTTTTCTGAATCAAAGCTCTTACATAGACTCTTCTCGAAAATAAGATTAATTGCAATTGTTTGATGACTAAGTGCACGGTTTGTTAGTTCTCAAGAAAGTTTATGATCTATACTTTAACATGTGAATAGCTTGTTACTTGATCATGAGAAGTTTTATGAATTGAGCTACTGTTATGATATATAATGATGCTAGAAAAAGTAATTGGAACTATCATTGATCAAACTTATGCACTTGCTAGCATTCACACTTCATAAATTATTTCTTTTATCATTTACCTACTCGAGGACGAGAAGGAATTAAGCTTGAGGATGCTGATACGTCTCCAACGTATCGATAATTTATGAAGTATTCATGGCAAGTTTACAATAGTTTTATGTGATTTTGGTATGATTTGATTAGAACTAACCCGTACTGATGCTGTTTTCAGCAGAACTACCGTGGTGTTGCTTTTGTGCAGAAATAAAAGTTCTTGGATTGCGATGATAATCAACAGAGAATTTTTTTGGAAAATATAAAAAATACTGGAACAAAAATCTACCGGAGGGGAGTCCCGTGGGCCCCACGAGGGTGGGGGCGTGCCCACTCCCCCTAGGCGTGCCCTTGTGCCTCATGGACTTCCCGTGGCCCCCCCTGACTTTTTCTCGACACCAACCTCTCCTATAAATGCCCAAACCTCGAGAAAATAACCTAGATCGGAAGTTCCACTGCCGCAAGCCTCTGTAGCCACGAGAAATCAATCTAGGCCCTCTGGCACCCTGCCGAAGGGGGCCATCATCACTGGAGGCTTTGGAGGAAGATCCCGGAGGGGCCATCATCGCCATGAAGGCCAAGGACCAGACGAAGAACCTCTCACATCCATGGGGGAGGCCATGGAGGAGGAAGTACAAGGGGGAGAACCTCTCCTCCTCTCTCTCGGTGGCACCGGAGTGCCATCGGGAGGGGAATCATCACCGCGGTGATTGTCTTCATCAACATCACCATCGCCATCACCACCCTCATCTCTTTTACGCGGTCCACTCTCCCGCACCCCGCTGTAATCCCTACTTGAACATGGTGCTTTATGCCACATATTATGATCCAATGATGTGTTGCCATCCTATGATGTTTTGAGTAGATATCCTTTGTCTTTGGGTTGATTGATGATCTAGATTGGTATGAGTTGTATGTTTTATTTTGGTGCTGTCCTATTGTGCCCTCCATGTCGTGCAAGCGTGAGGAATTCCCGTTGTAGGGTGTTGCAATACGTTCATGATTCGCTTATAGTGGGTTGCTTGAGTGACAGAAGCATAAACCCGAGTAAGGGGGTTGTTTCGTATGGGATAACGGGGACTTGATGCTTTAATGCTATGGTTGGGTTTTACCTTAATGATCTTTAGTAGTTGCGGATGCTTGCTAGAGTTCCAATCATAAGTGCATATGATCCAAGAAGAGAAAGTTTGTTAGCTTATGCCTCTCCCTCATATGAAATTGCAATGACGACTACCGGTCTTGTTAACAATTGCCTAAGACAATTCCGCACACCGATCCACCAATATTCCACACTCGCTATTTATAATATTTAGTAATATATTCTAACTTTATGATAACAACACCTACTTTTATATTTTATCTCTCCGATACCATGCAAAGTTATCCTCTTCATACCCACAACGTAGTTTTATTTCTCGATTCTAGATGGAAGCAAACGTTCTATGTACGTAGAGTCGTATCAGTGGCAGATAGGACTTGAGGGAATATTGATCTTACCTTTAGCTCCTTGTGGGTTCGTCACTCCATACTTATCACTTCCACCATTGGGAATTGCTACGATGATTCCCTGCACTTGGGGATTATCAGGATGTTGCCCTCGACAGCTACCTCTCAGCGGCGCCAGTTGCCGTCCTCCCGCGCCCCGCCCGTCGATCGCGCGACGACATGATGTTTGATTTACAAGTGAAGAACATTTTGTGCTGCCTTGAAGACTTCAACAACGGCATCCCGGAGGATGACAACGACAACGACTGAGGGAGTCCTGGACTAAGGGGTCCTCGGGCGTTCGTCCTGTTAGCCATGGGCCGGACTGATGGGCTGTGAAGATACGAAGACCGAAGACTGCACCCGAGTCCGGATGGGACTCTCCTTGACATGGAAGGCAAGCTTGACGACCGGATATATGTAGATTCCCTTTTTTGTAACCGACCTTGTGTAACCCTAGATCCTCCCGATGTCTATATAAACCGGAGGACTTAGTCCGGATAGGACACTCATTATCATAACCATACGAGCTAGACCTCTAGGGTTTAGTCATTACGATCTCGAGGTAGATCAACTGTTGTAACACTCATATTCATCAACATCAATCAAGCAGGACGTAGGGTATTACCTCCATAGAGAGGGCCCGAACCTGGGTAAACATCGTGTCCCTTGTCTCCTATTACCATCGACCCTAGACGCATAGTTCGGGACCCCCTACCCGAGATCCGCCGGTTTTGACACCGACATTGGTGCTTTCATTGAGAGTTCCTCTGTGTTGTCGCTAAAAGGTTTGATGGCCCTTTTGATCATCAATAATGATGCAGTCCAAGGAGAAACCTTCCTCCCCGGACAGATCTACGTGTTCGGCAGCTTCGCACTGCAGGCCAACTCGTTTTGTCATCTGGGGCAGATCGAAAGCTAAGCCCCTGGCCATCAGGCCAGATTCGGGAGCTTGAACTACGTTGCGGACGTCCGTGGAGACTTGATCTTTGCCGGATTTGAGACCGCGGCAGCCGCTCCCGGTCACCCAGATGATCATGACCTAAATCTGTCATCTGGCTGCATCCAGGAGATTGCTCCCATAACCGCTCTTGCCCTAGATCCGGAGCAAGCCGCGCCATCCAAGGACGGGCGGATTGATCCCACTACGGAGGCCACAGATTCCACGGCATTGGAGCCGCACATAGACTCAACCTCTCATGATGTCTTGGTCATCAAAACTCCGTACTTGTCTCCGGCCAGAAGTTCCGAACCACGTGAACCCACGGACGCTGAGCTTGATCGTTTATCGATCTTCCAATTTAGCGCCGCGGACATCTTCCAGCACTCGCCTTTGGGCGATGTTCTAAACTCGTTAAAGAACCTATCCTTGAGAGAGGACACACATCTGAACTATATCCGGCTCGAACTAGGGGCTGGCGACGGAGAATTTTGCTTCCCACCCACCACCCACTTCATAGCCACGGCCGAGGATTTGACCGATTCACTTGATTGCGACTCCGAGAACATTGATAGTATGGACGGCGATGCCGAAGATAGCGAAGACCCCATTGATACAGCTAATGACCAAGATGAACGGGAAGATGGGCAGGTTAGCCCTGGTAAGCAGGCCAAGTACGAAGATTCGGAGGACGACAATTACCTTCCTCTCTCTAATGATGAGGTAAGCCTCGGCACCGAGGACTTTATCGTGCCTGAGGAACCCCTTGAGCAGGAGCACTTCAAGCACCAACTAATAGCCACTGCAAGGAGCCTAAAAAAGAAGTATCAGGAACTTCAAGCCGACCAAGCTCTGCTCAATGATAGATGGATTGAAGTCCTAGCCACCATGGAATACGGCCTTAGTGGCCCAGCCAAAAGCTACCCGAAGAGTAGGTCGCTACCCCAGGGCGAACGACAGGGCGCTCGAGCCCGCGCCATTATCGCACAAGACGTCAGGTCAACCACAACTTGGAACGGGTAAAGAGGCAACTCAAGCCGAACACCAGACCGCCCCACCTCACCGTAAAGGCAAGAACAAAACATCTCGGGGTTGTGCACACGACCGTCACCAGGACCTGGGTAGCAGAGCAGAACACCCAAGAGCGACCTACGGACCGCAAGGACATACCTCGACACGCGACGACGGCCACCTATTCGGAGGTGACAAACATAGCCATGCCCGGCCGAAAACCGCAAACAGACTCCATTGGAGGTACACCGCAGTGTGGCCCAACATAGAGGTGCCGCGCACCCTCTTTGCTTCACAGACGAAGTAATGGAGCATCAATTCCCAGACGGGTTGAAACCCATGAACATTGAATCATACGATGGAACAACGGATCCCACGGTATGGATCAAGGACTTCCTCCTCCATATCCACATGGCCCGTGGGAACGACCTTCATGCCATCAAATACCTACCACTAAAACTCAAAGGACCAGCTCAGTACTGGTTAAGCAGACTGCTCGAAAATTCTGTTGGTAGCTGGGAAGATTTGGAGGATGCCTTTCGCGAAACCTTCCAAGGAACATATGTCCGGCCACCGGACCCCGATGACTTAAGTCACATTGTCCAGCAGCCCGGAGAGTCAGCCAGGCAGCTCTGGACTAGGTTCTTAGTTAAAAAGAACCAAATCGACGACTATCCGGACGCGGAAGCCCTTGCGGCCTTTAAACATAGCGTCCGGGATGAATGGCTTCCACGCCACCTCGGTCAAGAAAGACCAAGATCCATGACAGCCCTTACCGCTCTAATGACCCGCTTTTGCGCGGGAGAGGACAACTGGCTCGCTCGTAGAAGCAATAGCGCCAGCGACTCGGGCACTTCCGAAATCCGAGACGGCAACTGCAAGCCAAGAGAAAGTAAACGCAACAGTCGCAATGATAATGAAAGATCACGCGACACAGCGGTCAACACCGGATTCAGCATTCCTAAGCCTGGTCAACGGAAAAAGCCATTCAAGGCGAATAGAGACGGACCATCCAACCTAGACAGGATACTGGACCGACCCTGCCAGATTCACGGCCACCCCAATAAACTAGCTAACCATACCAACAGAAACTGTTGGGTCCTCAAGCAGGTCGGCAAGCTCAACGCCAAACACAAGGGAAGGGGGCCGCCAGGCAATAGGGACAACGGAGCGGTTTACCACCCAAGTGTAGAAGGCCAGAAGCAATTTCCCCCCAAAGATCGATCAAATCCGAAGAAGAAATAGCAGTTCAGCTTCCGTTGCCCATCTCATATACCCGTTAAAACTATAAAGCGGATACATAACTACGTGCTTAAGATACCATGGGCATTGGCGGAAGCATAATACGGACAAGTCTGAAGGCACTCCAGTAACATTTTTTATCTACTTTCCTTTTTTTTCTTTCGTCATTACCTCTTAAAAACAGGTGTCACCAAGGAGAGACATCTAAAACCGACTCTATCGGAGTTCGGATCCGTATAGTCACCTACGGGGCTACTTCCTTTAAGGATTCCCCTCGCCGAGGACAGGCGGCACAGACGTGCGACAGGAGGTCCAAAATAAACTTTTTGTAGACCGCACTCTTTTTTGAGCCTGTAACATGCCTTTTTCCTCTGCCTTCGACCCAGGGCATATCAAATAGCCGGGGTCGTGGCCCTTATATATATCAAGTAATCTTCGGCATGTCACTCAGGTCCCAGTTCACATTACTAGTATTATTTATCCATGTCTTTCCACAATCGAACAAACCTCCTATGGTTGTTTCACAGATATACCCCGGCTCAAACTTGCCAGGGGCTCGGTATAGGAACAATTGAGTTGCCAACAAAAGTCCGAACAACTTTTGCAGCATACTTCGGCGTCGCGAGTTTAGCCTTATATGCATCAGCTCCAAATCATGTCTTGGGTCAATAGTTGTGTTAACCGGCTCCTGTGCTTTCTATCCTACGTTCCGCTCTCTCGGCTAGAGTAGTAAAGGGAGAACTACTGCGATTGTGCTTCTGGTTCACCTGGCTCAGCAGCTCAGTAGAGAAAGCCGAAAACTGAATGTCATGATGCGGCGAGAGCTGGTCAACCACTCGATGACTTATTGGAATCTCTAGCGATTCCTCCGTTTCACACGAAGGACCTCTTTTCAGTCAAATGTATACATGCATCGTATGAATAAGCCGCATACATACCAAGGGCTATGTCGTAGACCCACCATAAAACTCATATGGCTAAGTGAAAGTGTTAACGCCCTATAGTCTGGTTGCCTGGTTCGCCGCATTGACACCTCCTTCAAGGACCAAGACGTTGGGTCAAGAGTGATCGAATGCTTTTCTAAACACCCCCGTACTTTCCACAAGGGGGCTGAAGCCGACGACTGGAAAACTTTCAGATTATATTAAAACGACCGCATAGGAGGAACGCAAACTTTCGAGCAATATATAAAAATAGATTAACTATAAAATTGTCTCGTACAATTCTTGTACAATTCTCATACACCTCACTCGAACATTATGTCTTTCGAGTATTGGCCCTTTATCAAGCGGGCGGCCACTAGGACGTCTTCAAAATAATGCTCTGGTTCTTGGTGGTCCTTGCCCTTGGGTGGACTCTTCACTGCAACATAGATGGCCTTCATCTTCCCCCAGAATGTCTTGACTCGGGCAAAGGCCATCCGTGCACCCTCGATGCACACCGACCGCTTCACAACGTCGATACGTCGCACCGCGTCAACAAGTCGTTGCACCAAGCCGAAGTAGCTATTCGGAATAGGATCAGTTGGCCATAACCGGGTTATGACGTTCTTCATGGCAGCGCCGGATATCCTATGAAGCTCGGCCCACTGGGACATCTACTCATTTAGCAAAAGGGGGCGCTTCGACGCACTGAATTGTGACCAGAAAAGCTTCTCCGTTGCATACCCCTCTCGCGCCTGGTAAAACTGCACTGCATCGGAAGAAATCTTCGGCAAGTCTAGAAACTCATCCGGAGAACTCCATAATTGGTTAAGCTGAGCATAGTTCGGATCGCCAAACTTATCTTTAGCAAAAATGGATCACCAGCCGCAATCTCCCTAGATTGTCGGAATTCCTCACTGGCGGCTCTGGATTCAGACCGCGCTTCCCTCGCCTCTCGTAAAGCCTTGTCAACTTCAGCTGTTTTGGCTTCATTCTCCTTCTCAAGGAGGTCACAACGGCTAGCAGCATGTTTTAGTTTGACCGCCATCATGGATATCTTCTCCTCGTCTTGACGCCGAGCAGCTCGTTCGGCCTTTAACTCAGCCGATGCCTTTTCGGCAGCCGCATTACTACACCGGACCTGCTCCTTGGCCCGGGCCAGCTCCGCCCGAAGAATTTCAATGGTGGCAGCACCATATGCAGCCATGCATATTACAGTATATAAATTTCTGCATTATGCTTCTATCACAAACATGTATGTGAAGGGGCTTCCCCAAACACATACCTTGCGATTCGTCAAGACGCACATTGATTAACGCAATGTCATCCCCGACCATATCAAGCTTCCATTGCAGCTTGGCAATATTTGTAGTCTTGGAAGTAGCCAGGGGGAAGCATCCTGTGTTCAATTCAATCAGATTACTCCTTGAATGTTTCTTCTTGATCCTCCGTTCGCCTCCCATGGGAAGCCAACCTGAGTCTCAGGTGCTACTATCTATACATAGGTGTATTTTGCGAATAAAACACAATTGCACATATTATAGTACAAACCTCGAAGCCTCTTATTAAGATCGCAAAGGCCTCATCCAATCCGCTCTTCATGGACTGGACCTTATCAACCACCGTACTCATTAAGGTACGATGTTCCTCTGAGATGGATGCCTACCGCAGCATGTTCGTCAAGATACCCGGCGCCTCTGGGTCTCCGGAGGCTTCCATAAGAGAACGGCCACCCTTTGAAGGGATCCATTCATATGTCTCCGGCTGTATATCGGATTGTCCGGGACCCTCATTGTTGTCCCCTGGACCTTGGGCCACCAAAGTATCACCTTCGGGCAATGTCTTCATCATCCCTTGTACCACTTGTTGGTCGGGGGAGACCCTCCGCGATGACACCTCCAAATCATCCGCCCTATTGGATGGGGAATTCAGTGGGGGCATTTCGCTTTCCATCATCTCTAGGAGAAGGTCCCCCGAGGAAAAGGATTGTTGAGGAAGAATGTGTGCGGAACTAGAAGAACAAAGAATACATATTCTGGGCATTATAAGAAAGGAACGGGACATGTTTAAAACAGCCTTGATTCACTTACGATTTGGCTTGAGGCTTGTCCTCGTCATGAGACTGCGCTTCGACGTCCTCCAAACCCGAGCCAGCCACTTGAGGCATCTGGCCTCGTTTAGAAGCCTGCTTCTCCTCATCATTAGAGGCGGTCCTTCTCTTCCTAGGAGGAAGGGAGACATTGCCCCCCCTCTTCACTTTTGTCTTCGAATGAGGGGACTTTGATTCCTCTAGACACAATGTCCGATGCACCCTTGGAGTAGGGGCCATCTTTGGTCCTCTCACTCTCCGCCTCGCCCTCCTTCACAGGCATCTGGTATGGTGCCAGGGCCAGCATCCTTGTTAGAACAGGATTCACTAGGCCCTCGGGCAGAGGGGCCGAACACATAATTAGTTCAGCTTCTTTGTCCAGCCCTGGAAGAAGATAGCTTTCTTAGTACCATATTACGGTATGCATAATTACAAAGTGTTCGGGAGCCAAGTGCTTACCGAGGTATCCGGACAGTTGCAGTTAAGGCCAGCATCTTCGGTGGTGTCCGGCCAATGTTTTCGCTTCCTGAAAAATAACTTCCACATCCCTTTGTGTGTAGTGCCGAAGAAGTGTTGGAGGGTTTGTGGTCCTTCTGGATTAAACTCCCACATGCAGCGAGACCTGCGCTGGCATGGTAGGATTCGGCGAACCAACATCACTTGGATCACGTTGACAAGATCGATGTCTCTCTCGAGGAGGGTTCTTATGCGGCTCTGTAAAGTCTGCACTTCATCAACTGATCCCCAGTCCAACCCCTTGTTGACCCATGATGCAAGTTGTAACGGTGGGCCAGGACGGAATGTGAGTGCAACTACCCACTTGGTGCTGCGGGGCTCCGTAATGTAAAACCACTCCCGCCGCCAGTGATTGGAAGTTTTGGTAAAAGAACCTTTTGGCCAAGGAGTGATGGTGAATTGGCTGATCGTGGCACCGCCGCACTCCACCTGTTCCCCGTCGACTACCTTCGGCGTCACACTGAAGGTCTTGAGCCATAAGCCAAAGTGTGGGGGGATTCGAAGGAAGGCCTCGCATGTAATGATAAACGCTGAGATGTGGAGGATAGAGTCCGGGGCTAGGTCATGAAAATCTAGTCCGTAATAAAACATTAGCCCCCGGACGAAGGGGTGAAGAGAAAACCCTAGCCCCCAGAGGAAGTGGGAGATGAATATGACCCTCTCGCCAGATCTGGGGGTCGGAATAACCTGTCCTTGAGCAGGAAGCCTGTGGTGCACCTCCGCGGTTAAATATCTGACCGCACGAAGCTTTGCGATATCCTCCTCCCCGACGGAGGAAGCCACACATCGGCCTTGAGAGCTGGGTCTGGACATGATGGGAGGCTTGAAACGATGAAGTCGAACCTTGGGTGCTAGAACTCGAGGTTTGGAAAGCTGAGGAGAGGTTTAGCATAAAAGACGGCTCTTGGTTCCTTTATAAAGGTAGCGGGTATTGAACGCCTCCTCCCAAGCCTAAGAACCTGTCTATTCCAAAGGAATCTTTCCCGCGGGACAGTTGGGTTACCCACGCTCGTATTGATGAAAATCTTGCAATAGGGTACATGATCTCTGCTTCAACAAGACGTGTCAATGACAACCTCGCCCCGAAAAGTGGGACGGCGGGACGGGAAACGGTTCGAAATAATGACCGAGAAGCATGACGTCACATTTACTAAAAGTTGTCAACAGATTGGATTCGTAGACTACTATATGCTCTACGGCTGTATGTTACAGGTCCGGACACAATCAATTCGTCCGAAGATTATTTTGGAGTTCGGAAGGAGGAACTAGCCTTGCAATGCCGAAGACAACACTACGCGCCGGATACCTTGTCACTGAAGCCAGGTTCAGGGGCTACTGAGGGAGTCCTGGACTAAGGGGTCCTCGGGCGTCCGGCCTATTAGCCATGGTTCGGACTTATGGGTTGTAAAGATACAAAGACCGAAGACTACATCCGAGTTCGGATGGGACTCTCCTTGACGTGGAAGGCAAGCTTGACGACCGGATATGTAGATTCCCTTCTTTGTAACCGACCTTGTGTGACCCTAGATCCTCCCGGTGTCTATATAAACCGGATGACTTAGTCCGGATAGGACACTCATTATCATAGCCATACGAGCTAGACCTCTAGGGTTTAGTGATTATGATCTCAAGGTAGATCAACTCTTGTAACACTCATATTCATCAATATCAATCAAGCAGGACGTAGGGTATTACCTCCATAGAGAGGACCCGAACCTGGGTAAACATCGTGTCCCTTGTCTCCTATTACCATCGACCCTAGACGCATAGTTCGGGACCCCCTACCCGAGATCCGCCATTTTTGACACCGACAATGACGGTGCGGCACGCCGCCTCCGCCGCCGTCGGAAATAGTTTTTTGAGTCTTAATACTGTATCTCGAATTCTTGCTCATATGAATATAAATTCGCAGTGTGACTGAATGAAACATATGGCTTGAACAAACTTGCGTTTCTCTCTCTTAATGTACAGACTTATCAACCGATTTTCTTTTGAAAAAAACGTCAATGGTATTTAAATATAAAACACTCATCGCAAACGTTTTAGTTAGAACACCCGTATGCAAACCGACAAGTTCCCCAGGAAGCCAAGGGAAAATGTGTCGAGCAGGATTTCTGCAGCTCCTGATTGCAAACGTTTTAGATAGAACACCCGTATGCAAAGTGAGAGCTATGGTCTTCCCTCACAGTGCAGGATTTGTGCATCGCTTCAATGCAAATGGTTGTTTTGCATGACCAGTGTGCAACCATGTAGAAACAATTGGGTAAGATTTGCATCTATCATTTTGGGTATGTTGCCATTTGTCAAACTGTAAAGATTGACATTTGTTTATCTAGTAACATTGCCATTTGTCAACCTTGTAACACTGCGATTTATCAAAATATGCAGCTAAAAATCATTAGCACTATCTAATTTTTGCAACTAAAATCACTAGCACTATTCATATGGAAACCACTAGCAGGCGTGAGTTGATGGACGCATATGCAAATGTACCATTGATTACATACAACAAGTCATCAACCCACAACGACAACGAGGATACACGTTGGATTATAGATCATTTCTAACAAAACATTCTAGTAAAGTAAAGTTTTTCTCACACAACGAATAACAAAGCGATGAAATGAACTTCAGCTCAACCACTCATTGGTGTTGGAAACGCTTGCTTTGAACAAGAAGTGATTCTCTGGGAAGGGCCAGCTACTGTCAATCTCGAGACCAACGCAGGACTGATCATCCAGGCTAAAGCGGGCTATGTCAGGACCCATAGTGCGATGGTAGGGAAGCATAGCAATGACCGAGGTATAGATATAGTTGCTTCTCATAAATGGCAGTAATCTTGTGTCAACAGCAGCTGGATCGCCGCCTTTCACAATCATTGGATAGTTTTGTCCAAGGAAGAGCGAGTTTCCTCCAAGACTTTCAATACAGAACCTGGGAGAACGTGTTGGCGCTAGTACACTAGTATCCTTCCCGAATACCCTGCAGCGGATGTTGGAACAGGTCCGAAGAGTGCGACCATGTGAGACAACACCTGCTTCCTTAGTAACATCAGCAGTGCCATGTATGCAGACAAGAATAGGTGATCCATCGGAATAAGTTGCTAGGCGCAACTGAGTATATGGGTCCTGCTCGTCCTCATGCTCGTGATCATCAGCATCGTCATCTCCCCCTTGGTTATAATTTTTTTCAAGTATAGGTGGTGGAATGTTCACAGGACCTTGGAAACACAAGAAGGTTAATTAATTAGTAAAGGGAAACTAGCTAACCCATGTGCATGTGGATGAAGCAATTATAATTACAGTGGAAGACAAACATACCGAAAGCATGATGATTCCATGCAAAAACTATGCATGAGTGGTGGCAGCAAACACAAGACCCTCATATTGAATTGCATCATAGTACTCATCCATGTACAGAAATTGATTTTTGAGGAAAATCCATCGAGGCATGGAAGTAAGGAAGGCAACAAGCTTGTGAAGATAGCAACAACTTCATAGTTCGTGTAATCCCAAGAGCGCTTGGGAACTTGACAAATTTCTATCTTCCGTAGACGATAGTCACCATGATCGTATTTGAACTCGCGTAGATCATCTGTGTGCTCATCCTCTGGGCAGTTTGAGATTTTTGGAAGTGGAACCCGGTGACAAGTGTACACATTCACAAGTTCCCACTCGCAATTGTACCCAATATAAACAACCCAATCTTCATTTGCACCTGCCCAAGCCTTGCCCTCAAGAGATGGCATCTTAACATCACACGTATCATTATCAAGCGGCATCAACTTGAACAAGGCGAGGCTTCCCTCGTCCCCGCGCTAGTCAGCAGGGTCACGGAGAAGAAGATAGGGGAGATCAAACCGCTCCTCGACCCTTGGGTTGCTTGTAATGATGTTATTAGTTGAGTCGAGAATGGTCTTGAACGAACCCGCCATGCTAGCCGAGGTGACGACATCGCACCGATCAATGAGTTCCTCCACCATGTCATCTTTCAGATCGGGGCAAGAATAACGGGGTCGTTTCCGGCCTGTTCCCTCCATGGAGAAGATGATCAAACAATGGCAGAAGGAAGGGTGAAGGGAAATAGAGGGAGGAAGAGCGTGCGACGGTAGTTCCAAATCACGAGGGAAAGGCGAAGAGGCGGTGGACGGTTGCCACGGTACAAGAAGAGGCTAGTGGGGAGCGAACGGTTGCCATAGAGGTCACACACAGACGACAAGGTCGAGTGAACCGCATGTTGTATATCGCACACACCTTGATCTGGATGACCATTTCTTTTGTGTTGCCTAATCACAAACAGTTCATCCGAGTGAACCGTATGATGTACATCGCACACACCTTCATATGGCTGACCCTTTCTTTTGTGTTGCCTAATCACAAACAGTTCATCCGAGTGAACCGTATGCTGTATACCGCACACACCTTCATCTGGGTGCCCGTTTCTCTTGTTCCTCCTCATCACAAACAATTAATTGAACTAAACCGTATGCCCTACATCGCACAAGCAACTAAAATCTGAACCGTGCTTGATGCATCCGGCATCGCAAACGTTTTGCACCTTTTTGACGGGTTTTTTACACCACCTTTTGTGATTATTGCATCGCACACAGTTTCGTCGAAGGGTCTCTGATCATAGTGTCGCGTTAGCAGCATCCTGCAGTAGTGATATGTAGTAGTTACCGTCGACCAAGCACGGAGAAAGAGAGGTCACTTCTCACTATATGTACTAGATAGCTAACACAATATGAAACCTCTAAACCCTCCAAAACCTCAACCCCCCCTTTCAAAAAAACAAAACCCCCAATGCATGGGAGCTGCTGACGCATGGCTTCCTTTTAGTCCCGATTGGTGTTACCAACCGGGACTACAGGTGCTCCTGCCTGAGCACCCCACAGTGGCCACGTGGAGCTGCTTTAGTTTCGGTTCATAAGCCAACCAGGACTAAACATAACGGGCATTACTCCCGACCGTTTTGTCCCAGTTGCAGAACCGGGACTAAAGGCCCTCTGGAACCGGGACTACTGCCCTTTCCACTAGTGTCCAATGCATGTCCAATTGTTCCTAGAACAATAATCACAAACAAAATGGTACTGAAACTCATTGGGATCGAAGAGTTAGAGGACCAAAAATACATAGGACAAACTCCACATAAATTTGTGCATATAGATAAGAAATTGAATTTCATGCACATCTCATCCAATTTGAGACTTAGTGGTGTTTCCCCTATATATTTGGTCAAAGAAAGAAAGCATGCCAAAGAAAATACATAAAGTAAATATGCATGCTCAGGACTTTCAAGAATCGATATCAAGTCGACTTAGGCTAGATGATGACGACGATCTTGTACTCCTCAAGTTGGACCACCTTTCTAGATTGCGTAGCCTCAATGAAGACTAGTAGATTTCTCCCCCATACTCAACTATGGGTGAGAAACTCTTCGATGCATATTCAAAATCCCATTGTCACCACAATGGATGGCAAGATTCAAGCATGATCTCTTCGTGATGTAATACGTCTCCAACGTATCTGTAATTTTTGATTGTTCTATGCTATTATATTATCTATTTTGGATGTTTTATATGCACTAATATGCTATTTAATATGATTTTTGGAACTAACCTATTAACCTAGAGCCTAGTGCCAGTTTATGTTTTTCCTTGTTTTAGAGTTTCACAAAAAAGGAATACCAAACAGAGTCCAAATGGAATAAAACTTTAACAATGAGTTTTCTTGGACCAGAACACCCAGGAGACTTGGAGTGCAATTCAGAAGAGCCACGAGGCGGCCACAAGGGTGGAGGGCGCGCCCCCAACCTTATGGGCCCCTCGGTGGCCTCCTCACCTAGATCTTCCTCCTATATATACTCTTATACCCCCAAAACTTCCAAGGGAGCCACAAAATAACTTTTCTACCGCCGCAACCTTCTGCACCCGTGAGATCCCATCTTGGGGCCTTTTTCGGCATCCTGCCAGAGGGGAATTCGATCACGGAGGGCTTCTACATCAACACCATTGCCTCTCCGATGAAGCGTGAGTAGTTTACCTTAGACCTAAGGGTCAATAGCTAGTAGCTAGATGGCTTCTTCTCTCTCTTTGATTCTCAATACCATGCTCTCCTCGATGTTCTTGGAGATCTATTCGATGTAATTCTCTTTTGCGGTGTGTTTGCCGAGATCCGATGAATTGTGGATTTATCATCAGCTTATCTATGAATATTATTTGAATCTCCTCTGAATTCTTTTATGCATGATTTGATATCTTTGCAAGTCTCTTCGCACTATCGATTTGGTTTGGCGAACTAGATTTGTTTTTCTTGCAATTGGAGAAGTGCTTAGCTTTGCGTTCAATCTTGCGGTGCTCAATCCTAGTGACAGAAGGGGAACCGACACGTATTATATTGTTGCAATCGAGGATAACAAGATGGGGTTTTCATCATATTACCTAAGTTAATCCTGCTACGGCATGTCATCTTACTTAATGTGTTACTCTGTTCTTATGAAACTAATACTCTAGATGCACGTAGGAGTCGGTCGATGTGTGTAGTAATAGTAGTGGATGCAGGATCGTTTCGGTCTACTTGACACGGACGTGATGCCTATATTCATGATCATTACCTTAGATATCATCATAACTTTGCACTTTTCTATCAATTGCTCAGCAGTAATTTGTTCACCCACCGTATTATTTTCTATCTTGAGAGAAGCCTCTAGTGAAACCTATGGCCCCCGGGTCTATTTTTCCATAATATAAGTTTCCAAACTACAATTCTAGTTCCCTATTTACTTTCTTTTGCAATATTTTACTTTCTGTTCCATAAACCAAAAATACCAAAAATATTACTTTACCGTTTTATGAATCTCACTTTGTGAAGAACCATGGAGGGATTGAGAACCCCTTTGTCGCATTGGTTGCAAGTTCGTGTTTGTTTGTGCAGGTATTCAGTGGCTTGTCGCGTTGTCTCCTACTGGATTGATACCTTGGTTCTCAAAATTGAGGGAAATACTTATGCTACTTTGCTGCATCACCCTTTCCTCTTCAAGGTAAAAACCAACACAAGCTCAAGAGGTAGCAAGAAGGATTTCTAGCACCGTTGCCGGGGAGATCTACGCCAAGCCAAGACATACCAAGTACCCATCCTAAACTATCATCCCTCGCATTACATTACTTGCCATTCACCTCTCGTTTTCCTCTCCCCCACTTCTAAAACGATTTTCGAAAAGGTTTGCTCTTTCTTCGCCCTTCTTCCATTTGTCTTCTTCTTATGCCTTTCTCGCTTCTATGGCTAGTCCTCCCATCCTTGTTAGCATTGAGGTTCTCAACTTTAAACAAATGGAAGGAGAGAATTTAAACGATGCTTGTTATAGAATTTGCAGTGCTCAAAATAGATCTACTCGAAAGCAATCTACTTTCATTCTTTTTCGCAATTTTTATGTAGGCGTTACTCCTTGGAATATATATGTTCGAGATACCATTACTGGGGGGGGATTTCTTGGGGAGCCATGTTTTCGACTCTTATAATGCCATGATAGATTTGCTAGGCCCACCACCTCTTTTGGTTAATGGAACTGTTTTAATCTTGGCATATGTAATGCAAAGATTGGATATTATTGAAAATAAAATTGCTATCATAGAGTTAATTGAAAATTTGGATAAAAATATCCATAATCAGATTACTCAATATGGATCAAAGGTAGGAGTTACTCTAAGGAACCTTAAGGAAAAGGAACTCATAGTTAATGAAAATATAGATCAAGATTCTACTAGAATTGGCAAACTGGAAGATATTATTACCAACTTGGGTTCCTCTTTTTCCTCCGTTAAAACTACTCCAAATCCTCCTCCTAAAATTGCTAAGATTGCTTATGTCCCTAAAAATAAGGGTGAATCTTCTAGTAAAAACAATGAAGATCTCAAATCAATTAGTGTTCAACCCAATTTTCTCGATATTATTAAGGAACCTACTATCACGAATAAATTTCTTGATTTATTGCCAAGGAGTTTGATCATTTATAAAACTAAAGAATCTCCTAATAATCATAAATGTTTAATTAAAGAATTTCATGTCAAAGATGATAACACTTAGATCTATTCATGTTTTTATGCCTAGCTAGGGGCGTTAATCAATAGCGCTTGTTGGCAGGCAACCCAATTTTATTTTTGTTCTTGCTTTTTAGGTCCTGTTTTGCATAAATATTCCATCTAGCCTTTGGCTAGATGTGGTTTTGTGTTCTAATTAGTGTTTGTGCCAAGTAAGACCTTTGGGATAGCCTACGGTGATAGTTGATTTGATCCTGCTGAAAAACAGAAATGTTTGCGCCCATGAGATTAGTTTTCGTTTTTTACAGAAGCACGATAAAATAATCATTCTTTTTGAAGAGGATTAATAAACAAATTTTCCAGGACTCCTAATTTCTCATGATTTTTGGAGTTCTAGAAGTATTCGAAATCTCTAGATTGCTACAGATTGTTCTGTTTTTGACAGATTCTGTTTTTCGCGTGTTGTTTGCTTATTTTCATGCATCTATGGCTAGTATCGGGGGGGGGGGTATGAACCATGGAAAAGTTGGAATACAGTAGATATTACACCAATATAAATAAAGAATGAGTTCACAATAGTACCAAAAGTGGTGATTTATTTTCTTATACTAATGGAGATTACGGGATTTTCTGTTGGAGTTTTGTGTTGTGAAGTTTTCAAGTTTTGGGTAAGGATTTGATGGACTACGGAATAAGGAGTGGCAAGAGCCTAAGCTTGGGGGTGCCCGGGGAAGGTATCCCCTCTTTGGTCTTCGTCTACCGGTAACTTCACTTGAGGCTATATTTTTATTCACCACATGATATATGTTTTGCTTGGAGCGTCTTGTATGATTTGAGTCTTTGCTTTTTAGTTTTCCACAACCATCCTTGCTGTACACACCTTTTGGAAGAGACACGGATGAATCATGATTTATTAGAATACTCTATGTGCTTCACTTATATCTTTTTAAAGCACGGCGGTGGTTTTATTTTATAGAAATTGATGAACTCTCGTACTTCACTTATATTATTTTGAGAGTCTTTAGAACAACATGGTAATTTGCTTTGGTTATAAAATTAGTCCTAATATGATAGGAATCCAAGAGGGATATAATAAAAACTTCCATATAAAGTGCATTGAATACTATGAGAAGTTTGATTCCTTATGATTGTTTTGAGATATGAAGATGGTAATATTAGAGTCATGCTAGTAAGTACTTGTGAATTTGAGAAATACTTGTGTTAAGGTTTGTGAGTCTCGTAGCATGCATGTATAGTGAACAGTTACGTAACGAAGTTGGAGCATCAGATGTTTTTTGATTGTCTTCCTTATGAGTGGCGGTTGGGGACGAGCGATGGTCTTTTCGTTCCAATCTATCCCCCTAGGAGTATGCGCGTAGTACTTTATTTCGATGACTAATAGATTTTTGAAATAAGTATGTGAGTTCTTTATGACTAATGTTGAGTCCATGGATTATATGCACTCCCACCTTTCCACCATTGCTAGCCTATCTAGTACCGCACAACTTTCGCCGGTACCATAAACCCACCACATATCCTTCCTCAAAATAGCCACCATACCTACGTATTATGGCATTTCCATAGCCATTCCAAGATATATTGCCATGCAACTGTCCACCGTTCCGTTTATTATGACATACATCGTCATTGTCATATTGCTTTGCATGATCATGTAGTTGACATCCTATTTGTGGCAAAGCCACCGTTCATTATTTTTTATACATGTCACTCTTGATTCATTGCACATCCCGGTACATCGCCGGAGGCATTCACATAGAGTCATATTTTTGTTCTAGTATCGAGTTGTAATTCTTGAGTTGTAAGTAAATAGAAGTGTGATGATTTTCATTATTAGAGCATTGTCCCATGTGAGGAAATAAAAAAAGGAGAAAGGTCAAATAAAAAAAGAGAAGGCCCAAAAAAAGAGAAGAAAAAGGGAGAAAATAAAATAAAAAAATGAGAGAAAAAGAGAGAAGGGACAATGTTACTATCCTTTTTGCCACACTTGTGCTTCAAAGTAGCACCATGATCTTCATGATAGAGAGTCTCCTATGTTATCACTTCCATATACTAGTAGGAATTTTTCATTATAGAACTTGGCTTGTATATTCCAACGATGGGCTTCCTCAAACACCCTAGGTCTTCATGAGCAAGCAAGTTGGATGCACACCCACTTAGTTTTCATTTTGAGCTTTCATAAACTTATAGCTCTAGTGCATTTGTTGCATGGCAATCCGTACTCACTCACATTGATTTCTATTAATGGGCATCTCCACAGCCCGTTGATACTCCTAGTTGATGTGAGACTACCTCCTTATTTTTTGTCTTCTCCACAACCATCGTCTATTCCACCTATAGTGCTATGTCCATGGCTCACGCTCATGTATTGCGTGAAAGTTGAAAAGGTTTAAGAACATCAAAGTTATAAAACAATTGCTTGGCTTGTCATCGGGGTTGTGCATGATTTGAATATTCTGTGTGATGAAGATGGAGCATAGCCATTTGTAGAATAAGCTTTCTTTTGGCCATGTTATTTTGAGAAGACATAATTATTTGTTAGTATGCTTAAAGTATTACTGTTTTTATGTCAATATTAAACTTTTCTTTTGAATCTTACAGATCTGAACATTCATGCCACAATAAAGAGAATTACACGGATAAATATGTTACGTAGCATTCCACATCAAAAATTCTGTTTTTATCATTTACCTACTCAAGGACGAGCGGGAATTAGGCTTGGGGATGCTTGATACGTCTCCAACGTATCTATAATTTTTTATTGTTCCTTGCTATTATATTATCTATTTTGGATGTTTTTATATGCATTAATATGCTACTTTATATGATTTTTGGCACTAACCTATTAACCTAGAGCCCAGTGCCCGTGCAAGTTTCTGTTTTTTTCCTTGTTTTAGAAGTGGAATACCAAACGGAGTCCAAACGGAATAAAACCTTTGCGATGATTTTTCTTGGACCAAAAGACACCCAGGAGACTTGGAGTGCAAGTCAGAAGAGCCACGAGCTGGCCACAAGGGTGGAGGGCCCGGCTAGGGGGGTGGGGCGCGCCCCCAACCTTGTGGGCCCCTTGGTAGCCTCTTGACCTAGATCTTCCTCCTATATATACTCTTATACCCTAAAAACTTTCAGGGGAGCCACAAAACCACTTTTCCACCACCGCAACCTTCTGTACCTGTGAGTTACCATCTTGGGGCCTTTTACGGCATCCTACCAGAGGGGGATTTGATCATGGAGGGCTTGTACATCAACACCATTGCCTCTCCGATGAAGCGTGAGTAGTTTACCTCAGACCTACAGGTCCATAGCTAGTAACTAGATGGCTTCTTCTCTCTCTTTGATTCTCAATACCATGTTCTCCTCGATGTTCTTGGAGATCTATTTGATGTAATGCTCTTTTGCGGTGTGTTTGCCGAGATCCAATGAATTGTGGACTTATGATCAGCTTATCTATGAATATTATTTGAGTCTCCTCTGAATTCTCTTATGCATGATTTGATATCTTTGCAAATCTCTTCGAACTATCGATTTGGTTTGGCCAACTAGATTGGTTTTTCTTGCAATGGGAGAAGTGCTTAGCTTTGGGTTCAATCTTGCGGTGCTCGATCCTAGTGACAGAAGGGGAACTGACAAGTATTGTATTGTTGCCATCGAGGATAACAAGATGGGGTTTTCATCATATTGCTTGAGTTAATCTCGCTACATCATGTCATCTTACATAATGCGTTACTCTGTTCTTATGAACCTAATACTCTAGATGCAGGCAAGAGTCGGTCGATGTGTGGAGTAATAGTAGTACATGCCGAATTATTTCGGTCTACTTGACATGGACGTGATGCCTATATTCATGATCATTTCCTTAGATATCGTCACAACTTTGCGCTTTTCTATCAATTGCTCGGCAGTAATTTGTTCACCCACCGTATTATTTTCCATCATATAAGTTTCCGATCTACAATTCTAGTTTCCTATTTACTTTCTTTTGCAATCTTTTACTGTCCATTCCATAAATCAAAAATATGAAAAATATTACTTTACCGTTTATCCATCTCTATCATATCTCACTTTACGAATAACCGTGAAGGGATTGACAACCCCTTTGTCGCGTTGGTTGCAAGTTGGTGTTTGTTTGTGTAGGTATTTGATGGCTTGTCGCGTTGTCTCCTACTGGATTGATACCTTGGTTCTCATAACTGAGGGAAATACTTACGCTACTCTACTGCATCACCCTTTCCTCTTCAAGGGAAAAACCAACGCAATCTGAAGAGGTAGCATGATGCTCCACTTGAACTTGCACACTGCAATCTTGATGAAGATCACCACTTCATGTCATCGTCCATGGGTTGTATGAGATCTTCCTCTTGACGCAAGCCCATGGAAACATACCTAACCCCACATAGAACTCTCACGTAAACCATGGGTTAGTACACAAAGCATAATGGACAATGCTTACCATACCATGGGATGATATAATCCCTCTCGGTACATCTTTTTCGCTGTGTGTGTTGATCACTTGATTCACACTTTAACTTAGTCCTAATCAACCTTGTATCATGTCTTATACATGACCAATCTTTGGATAATTCCTAGATTAACACCTTGTCATCAAATAAACTCCTTGAAACCAACACATGGACTTCAAGAAAAGTCTATGGACAAATCCTTCAAGTATAACTCAAGGCAACCATTAGTCCATAGAGATTGTCATCAATTATCAAAACCAAACATGGGAGCACTTCATGTTCTTTCACCGGACAACGGCGCTAGAAAAGTGTCTTGGTAACTCACAAGTGTAGGGAATGAAGTGTAGAACTTTCTAAGAGGTAAGAGTATCGAACCTATGAGGAGCACAATGAATTTGCTTATGGAAATTAGTAAGGAATCACTATAAATGCTACAAAGACTATTTTATTGTTTGTTTGAATGTCAGAGCAAGTGCAACAATAGTGATTGTAAAGAAAAGCAAAAGAGTGCAACAATTGGCCCAATCCTTAATTATGCTAAGGAAAAGCCGGCGATGTTCCTTATATGGATCAATATCGTTCTCGAGGACAGCAGGTATATCACCAAGTTTTTTTCACCTAGTCTAAGTGACTTTAACATTCATTGCATTGACAATTGTCTATGAGGTGAGGCCTATTCTTATTTCCTTCCATTACTCTGAAAAAATAGATACTTATGAGTATACCGTATATGCAAGCATCCGCAAATATAACAAGAATTTATAACGTCTAGCCACAGCATTAAAATCTAGGGCCCTGGTAAATTTCTCATGCAACAGTTTATAAACTCAATGATCGGTAATTTCTGTCAGTCCAGCCTCCCATCATAAACAAAATAATCACATAATTCTCTCCTCTGGGACCTTATAGGTGAAGTGATATGCGTCAACGTTCGCACATCACCTCTAGAGAATTGCACAACAACATAATATCAAGACATTAAACTCTATGCAATCTCACATTATTATTAACAACTGGGCTTCTTCACGGGTCGTCAAGAATGTGACGGACTACTAACAAGACATCATATCGATCATGATTAGTGGGGTAATGTTATGGATAACAATCTGAGCACACAAATCTTTTACCAAATAATCAGTAAGAATAAACTACATATATGCAATTAACACTAGAAAGTGATCTCATCAACAAGTCTGTGGCAACAGTTCATAGATTGAAACAAGGATCGAGAAGGACATGGTGATGGAGAAGATGGAGTTGGTGATTATGATCCACACAAGAATCAAAGTGTTGGTGATGTAGATGGCTTCAATTTCCCCCACCCAGAGGGGAAGGGTGCCGACAGATCAGCCCTTCGGGAGAGAAAAATCTCCCTCTTCTATTTCTGCCATGAAGATGGTAGTGGAGAAAGTCACAATAACTATTTCCAGAGGTTTTAGGCTAAAATTGGACTAAGGGCATCAAGCAGAGCCGGAGGGGTTCCCTGTGGACCCCATGCCCCAAGCCCGTGGTCCAAGGCCTGGCCTCGTTGGGCGCCGCCCATAGGACCCTCCTCGACTTTGGTCCACCCTTGGCTCTCTTTCCATGCGAAATTGACAATATTATTATTATTATTGATTAGTTTTGGCTCCAGGGAAATATTTTATCCACTAGTCCTTATTTTGGGCCTTTTCATCAACTTTCTAGTAATTTTTGCTCCTTCACTGCAACATGCAAATTAAGAGAAAAGGGCATAAGAATGATGTGATATTGTGCAAAACATGGATAATTATGAGCAATTTATCCAAATGGTGGTCCAATGCGATGCCTCAAAGGAGAGACAACACCCCAGGGTATCGTGGTCACTGAGAATTAGCCTAGATCGATGCATACACATGCGCGCGTGCACACGCTCACACCCACACAATGAGACAAGGAAATAAGATCGATCAGGTGCAAAAGTTACCAAGCTCAAACTAGGCAAGAGGGACATGAAAGCACACAAGTAGAAAACAGGGGCTTTGGTTCGGCCAGAAAAGAGCATTAATCCCGGTTGCACTACGAACCGGGACTAATGTGAGCATTAGTCCTCATTCGAGCGGCTAGGGAACCGTACATGCATTACTCCCGGTTCAAATGGGACCTTTAGTCCCGGTTAGTGCCACGAACCGGGACTAAAGGGTGCGATGCCCATTAGTACCGGTTCGTGCCATGAACCGGTACTAATGGGGTTGAGGCATAAGTACCAGTTCGTGGCACTGATGACCCACAAGTATAGGGGATCTATCGTAGTCCTTTCGATAAGTAAGAGTGTCGAACCCAACAAGGAGCAGAAGGAAATGATAAGCGGTTTTCAGCAAGGTATTTTCTACAAGTACTGAAATAAGTGGTAACGGATAGTTTTGTGTTAAGATAGGTTGTAACGAGCAACAAGTAACAAAAGTAAATAAAGTGCAGCAAGGTGGCCCAATCCTTTTGTAGCAAAGGACAAGCCGGAACAAACTCTTATAATAGGAAAAGCGCTCCCGAGGACACATGTGAATATCGTCAAGCTAGTTTTCATCACGTTCATATGATTCACGTTCGATACTTTGATAATTTGATATGTGGGTGGACCGGTGCTTGGGTGCTGTTCTTACTTGAACAAGCATACCACTTATGATTAACCTCTATTGCAAGCATCCGCAACTACAACAAAAGTTTAAGGTAAACCTAACCATAGCATGAAACATATGGATCCAAATCAGCCCCTTACGAAGCAACGCATAAACTAGGGTTTAAGCTTCTGTCACTCTAGCAACCCATCATCTACTTATTACTTCCCAATGCCTTCCTCTAGGCCCAAATAATGGTGAAGTGTTATGTAGTCGACGTTCACATAACACCACTAGAGGCTAGACAACATACATCTTATCAAAATATCAAACGAATACCAAATTCACATGACTACTAATAGCAAGACTTCTCCCTTGTCCTCAGGAACAAAAGTAATTACTCACAAAGCATATTTGTGTTCATAATCAGAGGGATAATAATATGCATATAGGATCTGAACATATGATCTTCCACCAAATAAACCAACTAGCATCAACTACAAGGAGTAATCAACACTACACTAGCAACCTACTAGCACCAATCCCAGACTTGGATACAAGAATTGGACAAGAGATGAACTAGGGTTTGGAGATAAGATGGTGCTGGTGAAGATGTTGATGGAGATTGCCCTCTCCCGATGAGAGGAGCATTGGTGATGGCGATGGTGATGATTTCCCCCTCCCGGAGGGAATTATCCCCGGCAGAACAGCTCTGCCGGAGCTCTAGATTGGATCCGCCAAGGTTCCGCCTCATGGCAGCGGAGTCTCGTCCCGAAAAGTTCCTTCTTATTTTTTCTCATTGAAGTACTTCATATAGGAGAAGATGGACGTCGGAGAGCCACCAGGGGGCCCACGAGGTAGGGGGCGCGCCCTAGGGGGGGCGCCCCCCACCCTCGTGAGCAGGGTGTGGGCCCCTGGCCTTCATCTTTGGCGAGGATTTTTCTTTATTTATTTTAAGCTATTCCGTGGAGTTTCAGGACTTTTGGAGTTGCGCAGAATAGGTCTCTAATATTTGCTCCTTTTCCAGCCTAGAATTCCAGCTGCCGGCATTCTCCCTCCTTATGTAAACCTTGTAAAATAAGAGAGAATAGCCATAAGTATTGTCACATAAAGTGAAATAACAGTCCATAATGCAATAAATATCGATATAAAAGCATGATGCAAAATGGACGTATCAACTCCCCTAAGCTTAGACCTCGCTTGTCCTCAAGCGAAAAGCCAATAACAATAAATATGTCCTCATGTTTAGAGGTAGAGGCGTCGATAAAAATAAAATACGGACATGAAGGCATCATGATTATTCTCATAACATCAGCATATGTAGATTTTGTCATATGATTACTTATGTTCAAGTGATGATCTATTCACAATGCAAAAGTATAAATCATAAACCTTATTGGGCACCAACAAACTATAATCTCAGTCATTAAAGCAATTGCAATTTATCATAACATCGGAAAGAGTCTATGTCAGAGCTAAAAAGCAAGTCCACATACTCAACTATCATTTAGTCCTCCATAATTGCTAACACTCACGCAATACTTGTGGTTACGGAGTTTTAATCAGGCACAGAGAAAGATAGGGGCTTCTAGTTTTGCCCCACAACCTTCTACCTCAAGTGTAATGTCAACAATAATGGTTCATGCTCCCCTACATCCAATTTGATATATATATATATATATATCATGTTCTTTCCAACATGCTGAGCTTGCCACAGGATAAAATGAAAAAGAAAAGGTGAAGATCACCATGACTCTTGCATAAGGTAGAAGATAATAATAAAGGATAGGCCCTTCGCAGAGGGAAGCAGAGGTTGCCATGCGCTTTTATGGTTGGATGCATAAAATCTCAATGTGAAAGAACGTCACTTTATATTGCCCCTTGTGATATGAACCTTTATTATGCAGTCCGTCGCTTTTATTACTTCCACATCACAAGATCGTATAAAACTTATTTCTCCCACACCAATCAATCAAACATATTTAGAGCAATTTTTATTGCTTTGCACCGATGACAACTTACTTGAAGGATCTTACTCAATCCATAGGTAGATATGGTGGACTCTCATGGCAAAACTGGTTTAAGGGTATTTGGAAGCACAAGTAGTATTTTTACTTGGTGCTGAGAATTTGGCTAGCATGAGGGGGAAAGGCAAGCTCAACAAGTTAGAGGATCCATGACAACAGACTTTATCTCATATATAAGAAAGACATGACTCATTACGTTGTCTTCCTTGTCCAACATCAACCCTTTAGCATGTCATATTTTAATGAGTGCTCCCAATCATAAAAGATGTCAATGATAATATGTGAAAACCTCTCTTTCCTTATTACTTCCTATTAATTGCAACAATGACCAAGGCTATGTCTGCCAACTCCCAACAACTTTTAATCATCATACTCTTTCTATGTGAAGTCATTACTCTCAATAAGATCAATATGGACTTCTTGTTTCTTTTTATTCTTTTTCTCTTTTCTTTTATTCACCCAAGATCATGGCAAAATAATCAAGCCCTTGACTCAACACTAATCTTTATTATATATAGCTCACAGACTCAATTACATAGAGAGATCATAAAGCAAAACTCAAAACTAGGTCATGCCATAAACTTTATTCTACTAGATCAAGATACTACTAATAGGATCGAACTAATAAAAACGGTAAAGATAGGAGTTGTGATTGTGATACGATACCGGGGCATCTCCCCCAAGCTTGGCAGTTGCCAAGGGGAGTGCCCATACCCATGTGATTATATCTCCTTGGTTGGTGAAGAAGGTGGAGGTGTTGTTGATGATGCAGGCTTGTCATCCATCTTCCAAGGCATAGGTTCACCATCATAGAAGGATGATCGAGTCTCCAGAATCCTCGAATCTGCAGCCAAACTCATTCTTTTGAATCTATATTCATACTCACAGTTTTGGTTTTGCAGGTCATAGATTTGGGCTTGGAGGTGCTCGATCTTCTCATATAGCTTGAAGATGGCCTCCTCAGTGTTCTTGGCATCTGGCTTGTAGTTGTTGGTGAACTCCGCGAGCATCGTGTGGCTAGCGTTGATTCCACGCTCCACCATCCCCTGGCACTTGAAAACTTGTTGCTCCATTGCTTCGAGCCTTGTCTCCACGCTTCCGGTTCCCTTTGGTGACTCAACATCACGGATGTGCAACAACCCATCACGCATCTCAATGGTTTGAGGGTGTCGCAGCACCTCCGCGAGGTAAGGGTTGATGACCTTCTGAAGAACTTGTCCTTAGAAGCACTTGGGGACGTCATGATAATCTAGATCTGTCAGAAAAACAGCTCGAAACAAAGACAGGAGATTTTTGCGTGATACGGGAGTCAAAACCTTCGGGAGAATATATATAATGAATTTTACAGACCAAAATACGTAACGTGCAAGAAAAGGGAGTCCGGAAGGCACACGAGGTGCTCACGAGGTAGGGGGCGCGCCCACCACCCTCGTGGGGCCCTCGTGTCCTTCCCGGACTGCTACTTATTTATCTATTTTTCTAAATATTCCAAAACGGAGAAATATTGCCTTAAAAATTGTTTTGGAGTCGGTTTACTTACCGTACCACATACCTATTCCTTTTCGGAGTCTGAAACATTCCGGAAAGTGTCCCTTATGTATTCCTCCGGGGTTACGATTTCAATAATATTGGTTTCAACATTTATGGGATTACCTGAGATATAATGTTTGATTCTTTGACCATTTAGAGAGAAGTTTTCTTGCAAAAAATCTTAAACGGGAGTTGTATAGCAATACATAATCACCTACATTAAACTCACGCTTTTGTATCCTTTTGTCATGTCATCTTTTAACTTTTTCTTTAAACAACTTGGCATTTTCATAAGCTTGGGTTCTCCATTCATCAAGTGAGCTAATATCAAATAACCTATTCTCACCGGCAAGTTTAAAATCATAGTTAAGCTCTTTAATAGCCCAATATGCCTTATGTTCTAGTTCGAGAGGTAAGTGACATGCTTTTCCATAAACCATTTTATACGGAGACATACCCATACGATTTTTGTATGCAGTTCTATAAGCCCATAATGCACCATCAAGTTTCTTGGACCAATTCTTTCTAGACCTATTAACAGTCTTTTGCAAAATTAATTCGAGCTCTCTATTGCTCAACTCTACTTGACCACTAGACTGTGGGTGATAAGGAGATGCAATTCTATGATTAACATCATATTTAGCAAGCATTTTATGGAAAGCACCATGAATAAAGTGTGAACCACCATCAGTCATTAAATATCTAGGGACTCTAAACCTCGGGAAAATAACTTCCTTAAGCATTTTAATAGAAGTGTTATGATCATCACTACTAGTTGGAATAGCTTCTACCCACTTAGTAACGTAATCAACAGCAACTAAAATATGTGTGTATCCATTAGAGGCAGGAAAAGGTCCCATATAATCAAAGCCCCAAACATCAAACGGTTCAATAACAAGTGAATAATTCATAGGCATTTCTTGACGTCTACTAATATTACCAATTCTTTGACATTCATCACAAGACAAGACAAACTTACGGTCATCCTTGAAGAGAGTAGGCCAATAAAAACTAGATTAAAATACCTTATGTGCAATTCTATCTCCAGCGTGGTGTCCTCCATAAGCCTCGGAATGACACTGGTGTAGGATCTGTTCCTATTCATTCTCAGGTACACAACGTCTAATAACACCATCTACTCTTTCTTTATAAAGATGTGGGTCATCCCAAAAGTAATGTTCAAATCATAGAAGACTTTTTCTTTTGTTGGTATGTGAAGCTAGGTGGTATAAACTTAGCAACAATATAATTAGCATAATCAGCATACCATGGAGTACTACTAGAAGTACTTATAACATTTAATTGTTCATTAGGAAAGTTATCATTAATAGGTAGTGGGTCATCAAGAATATTTTCTAACCTAGACAAGTTGTCTGCAACGGGGTTCTCAGCTCCCTTTCTATCAACAATATGCAAATCAAATTCTTGTAGCAAGAGAACCCATCTAATAAGTCTAGGTTTAGCATCTTTCTCTTCCATAAGATATTTAATAGTAGCATGATCAGTTTGAATAGTTACTTTAGAATCAACAATATAAGATCTGAACTTATCACAAGCAAATACAACTGCTAAAAGCTCTTTTTCAGTAGTAGCATAATTTCTTTGAGCATTGTCTAGAGTGTTACTAGCATAATGAATAACATTTAATTTCTTATCAACTCTTTGCCCTAGAACAGCACCTACAGCATAATCACTAGCATCACACATAATTTCAAAGGGTAAGTTCCAATCAGGTGGCTGAACAACAGGTGCAGTGAGCAATGCTTTCTTAAGTATTTCAAATGCTTCTACACAATCATCATCAAAGACAAATGGTATATCTATTTGTAATAAATTAGTTAGAGACCGAGAGATTTTTGAGAAGTCCTTAATGAACCTCCTATAAAAACCGGCATGACCAAGGAAACTTCTTATACCTTTGATGTCCTTGGGACATGGCATCTTTTGAATAGCATCAACCTTGGATTTATCAACTTCAATACCTCTTTTAGAAACTTTGTGCCCCAAGACAATACCTTCATTAACCATAAAGTGGCACTTTTCTCAATTCAAGACAAGATTAGTTTCTTCACATCTCTACAAAACTCGATCAAGATTGCTCAAGCAATCATCAAAAGAGGAACCATAGACAGAAAAGTCGTCCATGAAAACCTCACAAATCTTTTCACAAAAGTCAGAGAATATAGCCATCATGCCTCTTTGAAAGGTAGTAGGTGCATTACATAAACCAAAAGGCATACGTCTATAAGCAAAAGTACCAAAAGGGCATGTAAAAGTAGTCTTTGATTGATCTCTAGCCGACACAGGTATTTGAGAGAAACCAGAATAACCATCTAGAAAGCAATAGTGTGTATGTTTGCATAATCTTTCTAGCATTTGATCAATAAAAGGTAAGGGGTAATGATCTTTCTTAGTAGATTTATTTAATTTGCGGAAATCAATTACCATCCTATAACCTGTGATAATTCTTTGTGGAATCAATTCATCTTTATCATTAGGAACAACAGTTATACCTCCCTTCTTAGGGACACAATGGACAGGACTTACCCACTCACTATCAGCAACGGGATAGATTATACCTGCCTCCAGAAGCTTTAGTATTTCTTTTCTTACCACTTCTTTCATTTTAGGATTCAGACGTCGTTGAGGATCACGAACTGGTTTGGCATCTGCTTCCAAATTTATTTTATGTTGACATAGAGTGGGACTAATGCCCTTAAGATCATCAAGAGTATATCCAATAGCAGCACGATGCTTCTTCAGAGTTTTCAATAATCTTTCTTGTTCATGCTCTGAAAGGTTAGCACTAATAATAACAGGATATATCTTCTTTTCATCAAGATAAGCATATTTAAGATTATCAGGCAACGGTTTAAGCTCAAACACGGGATCTCCCTTGGGTGGAGGAGGATCCCCTAAGATTTCAACAGGCAAATTTGTTGCAGAATAGGTTCCTGTTTAAAGAATACTTCATCTATTTCCCTTCTTTCATTCATGAACATATCATTTTCATGGTCTAGCAAATAGTGTTCTAAAGGATCACTAGGAGGTACGGCAATAGAAGCAAGACCAATAATTTCATCCTTACTAGGTAATTCTTCCTCACGATGTTGTTTACTAAATTTAGAGAAATTAAACTCATGAACCATATCATCCAAGCCAACAGTAACAACATTCTTTGTGCAATCTATGGTAGCATTGACAGTATTTAAGAAGGGTCTACCAAATATAATGGGACAAAAGCTATCTTGCGGAGAAGTAAGAACAAGAAAATCAGCAGGATATTTAGTTTTCCCACACAAGACTTCAACATCTCTAACAATTCCAATTGGTGCAATAGTATCTCTATTAGCAAGTTTAATAGTAACATCAATATCTTCTAACTCAGCAGGTGCAATTTCATTCTTAATTTCTTCGTATAAAGTATGTGGTATAACACTAGCACTAGCATCCATATCACATAAGCCATGATAACAATGATCTCCTATTTTAACAGAAATAACAGGCACGCCTACCACAGGTCTATGTTTATCTTTATCATAAGGTTTAGCAATTCTAGCAGTTTCACCTTCGAACTAAATAACATGCCCATCAATATTATCAGACAAGAGATATTTAACAATAGCAATATTAGGTTCTACTTTAACTTGCTCAGGAGGTGTATAAGTTCTAATATTGCTTTTACGAACAACAGTTGAAGCTTTAGCATGATCCTTTATTCTAACAGGGAAAGGTGGTTTCTGAATATAAGAAGTAGGAACAATAGGATCATTATAAAACTTTAATAGGTGCAGCTGCTTTTACTTCTATGGGAGGATGATATTTAAACCACTTCTCCTTAGGGAGATCAACATAAGTAGCAAAAGATTCACAGAAAGAAGCTACTATCTCAGAGTCAAGTCCATATTTAGTGCTAAACTTACTGAAAGTATCGGTATCCATAAAAGATTTAACACAATCAAACTTAGGTGTCATACCTGACTCCTTACCTTCGTCGAGGTCCCAATCTTCAGAGATGCGTTTAATTCTATCCAATAAATTCCATCTGAATTCAGTAGTCTTCATCATAAAAGAGCCAACACAAGAAGTATCGAGCATGGTGCGATTGTTATCAAAAAGCTGAGCATATAGATTTTGAATAATCATTTCTCTTGAGAGATCGTGATTGGGGCATGAATATAACATTGATTTAAGCCTCCCCCAAGCTTGAGCGATGCTTTCACCTTCGCGAGGCCAAAAATTATATATATAATTGCGATCACGATGAACAAGATGCATAGGGTAATACTTTTGATGAAATTCCAACTTCAATCTTTTATAGTCCTAGAATCTCATATCATCACATAGCCTATACCATATCAATGCGTCTCCCTTAAAAGATAAAGGGAAGACCTTCTTCTTAGCAACATCATCGGGTATACCTGCAAGCTTAAATGATCCACAAACTTCATCCACATATATTAAGTGCTCATCAGGATGCTTTGTTCCATCTCCTGTAAAAGGGTTAGCTAGCAGTTTTTCCATCATACCCGAAGGAAATTCAAAAGGAGTTTCATTTTCAATAGGTTCAGTAGGTTGAGGAGAAACTCTTTGGTCTACTGGACGAGGTGAAGATACCCCGAACAAGCCCCTCAGAGAATTACTTTCCATAGTAACAAGTGACAGTAAATTTCAGCACACTATATAAATTTTTCCTTACCAAATTCCACCTACCAAAGGCGCTACACTCCCCGGCAACGGCGCCAGAAAAGAGTCTTGATGACCCACAAGTATAGGGGATCTATCGTAGTCCTTTCGATAAGTAAGAGTGTCGAACCCAACGAGGAGCAGAAGGAAGTGATAAGCGGTTTTCAGCAAGGTATTTTCTGCAAGTACTGAAATAAGTGGTAACGGATAGTTTTGTGATAAGATAGGTTGTAACGAGCAACAAGTAACAAAAGTAAATAAAGTGCAGCAAGGTGGCCCAATCCTTTTGTAGCAAAGGACAAGCCGGAACAAACTCTTATAATAGGAAAAGCGCTCTCGAGGACACATGGGAATATCGTCAAGCTAGTTTTCATCACGTTCATATGATTCGCGTTCGATACTTTGATAATTTGATAATTTGATATGTGGGTGGACCGGTGCTTGGGTGTTGTTCTTACTTGAACAAGCATCCCACTTATGATTAACCTCTATTGCAAGCATCTGCAACTACAACAAAAGTATTAAGGTAAACCTAACCATAGCATGAAACATATGGATCCAAATCAGCCCCTTACGAAGCAACGCATAAACTAGGGTTTAAGCTTCTGTCACTCTAGCAACCCATCATCTACTTATTACTTCCCAATGCCTTCCTCTAGGCCCAAATAATGGTGAAGTGTTATGTAGTCGACGTTCACATAACACCACTAGAGGCTAGACAACATACATCTTATCAAAATATCAAACGAATACCAAATTCACATGACTACTAATAGCAAGACTTCTCCCTTGTCCTCAGGAACAAACGTAATTACTCACAAAGCATATTCATGTTCATAATCAGAGGGGTAAGAATATGCATATAGAATCTGAACATATGATCTTCCACCAAACAAACCAACTAGCATCAACTACAAGGAGTAATCAACACTACTAGCAACCTACTAGCACCAATCCCGGACTTGGAGACAAGAATTGGATACAAGAGATGAACTAGGGTTTGGAGATGAGATGGTGCTGGTGAAGATGTTGATGGAGATTTCCCTCTCCCGATGAGAGGAGCGTTGGTGATGACGGTGGTGATGATTTCTCCCTCCCGGAGGGAAGTATCCCCGGCAGAACAGCTCTGCCGAAGCTCTAGATTGGATCCGCCAAGGTTCCGCCTCATGGCAGCGGAGTCTCGTCCCGAAAAGTTCCTTCTTATTTTTTCTCATCGAAGTACTTCATATAGGAGAAGATGGACGTCGGAGAGCCACCAGGGGGCCCACGAGGTAGGGGGCGCGCCCTAGGGGGGGCGCCCCCCACCCTCGTGAGCAGGGTGTGGGCCCCCTAGCCTTCATCTTTGGCGAGGATTTTTCTTTATTTATTTTAAGATGTTCCATGGAGTTTCAGGACTTTTGGAGTTGCGCAGAATAGGTCTCTAATATTTGCTCCTTTTCCAGCCCAGAATTCCAGCTGTTGGCATTCTCCCTCCTTATGCAAACCTTGTAAAATAAGAGAGAATAACCATAAGTATTGTGACATAAATCGAAATAACAGTCCATAATGCAATAAATATCGATATAAAAGCATGATGCAAAATGGACGTATTAGGCACCAGCTGGTATTAAAGGTTAGACTAATGGGGTTGAGACTAATGGTGCAATTTTCAAATCCTACCCCCCCCCCCCCCCCCGTGTATCGCCTTTTCAGTTTTGTAAAAAGCAAAAGAAAAATGATAAATACTTCAAAAGTTAAAATCCTTCGAGATGTAGTTATGTTACTACATCTACTAGTTAGGAAAATTTAAAAACTTAAATTTGGACATGTTTTGCAAAAAGTGTAGGGAAAATGTAAAATAGCCATAACTTTTGCATACGATGTCAGAAAAAACGTATAATATATCAAAATGTTCAGCACGAAAATCCGCATCCGATTTTGACTGCCTGCGGCCTGTTTGCAAATTTTTAGAATCCTCAAATTTCAAAAGGAAAAAAAGTTATGCTCAAATTTTAGTTTTTCTAATTTTCGTTAAATCTGGTCAAACTATGGTCAAACTACTTATTCAAGAAGTATTAGTGTTACTAAACAATTATTTCTGTTTTTTTGAATTTTGGTCAAATCTGGTCAAATTGTGGTCAAACTGTGGTCAAACAATGGTCAAACTACTTATTCAAGAATTATTAGTGTTACTAAATAATTATTGTCTTTTAGAACAATAGTTTCAAATTCAAACAGTGAAATTTGTGACTTCATGCTCAAGCTAAACTCCTGAGGGTTTAATAGGATTGACATCTTACTATTGTCAGGAAAAAAACAAGTGCAGACTTGAAAACGAGGGAGAATAGAACCCGGAAGTTAAGCGTGCTCAGGCTGGGGGAGTGGGAGGATGGGTGACCGTCCAGGAAGTTAGATGATTTGGAATGATGAGGGTGATTAGAGATTAAATTGAGCAGTGATAAGGGGTGATTAGAGATTAGAGGTTAAAATAATTCAGAAATTTGAAAATCGGGAAAAAATTCAATTTTTTTTCCAAATTTCTTTTAAAAAAATTCTTTAGTACCGGTTGGTGTTACCAACCGGGACTAAAAGGTAGACCTCCAAGTAGCCTCCACGTGGAGTGCCTTTAGACCCGGTTCGTATAAGAACCAGGACTAAAGAAAGGGACATTTAGTAACGACCCTTTAGTCCTGATTCCAGAACCGGGACTAAAGGCCCTCTAGAACCAGGATAAAAGGCCCTTTTTCTACTAATGGCAGCAACCCAGAGCGCTGCCAAGCTACCACATATGCTCCATAGCAGTGCATCCTAGGAGGGGAATAGCGCTCGCAAGCATCAGTGCAGTTGGTTCCGATGAAGGCCAAAAGCAAGTTTTCACTTGGAACTGCCTCGACCTCCACCCTTCCCGCACTAACCAACCATGCCAACAATAGGAAGCCAACCCGAGTAGTCCGGAAGGAGAGAGCAATGATGTCACATGAGGATGACCGCAGACACACCTCCGCTAGGCCAGATCTTGACCTCTAGATCCGGCACAACATCGGTGGCATGACTCACGACGAGCCAAGCATGCCCGACATTTTCTAAACATTAGGTAGCTCCGGATGCCCCAAGCGTGCCGAGGATGAAACACGCATGCGCGGCAGCTGTCGCCATAGACGATCGTGGGGACGCCGCTAATGCATCTCGATGGTGCCCACTCGCATGCAAGCAGCAGGGTCCAATCTAATGGGGTGGGGTGAAAGGGGGGTCAATCACTGTGTTGGTATGTCCAACAACATTTTTTCGTTCGGAAACCTATATTGGAGGCGTTATGGCCAGTGCAAAATAAAAAATGTGCATGCCCCATGTCAGTGTTGTTCATCTTATTCTAAATAGGGATGCAGATGAGCCGTAATTCGATTAAAGACGAAGGAGACTAGGAACTTAATTGTCTATTTATACTAATTATTAAGAAACTGGTATGTCATAAAATAGTGAACCTTTTTTTGGGCCAAAGGTGCATTTATTGACTCAAAATGTAGCATTAAGGGAATACAAACACAATGAGTGCATAGCCGGCCTCTGCATGACTAATATATATGCACGCAACTAGCAATAACACACAGACAAAGAATGACGTTGGCAAATAGCAAAGTCATATATGGCCGAAGCTCTGCCAGGAAAGGAAAAAACTCCAAAACAAAGGAATATGTTAGACTTGTGGAGGACATTCTGGTTACATTTTTTCTCAATCAATGCATTTTTCTATTCTTGTCTGTTTTTATAGTTGCCACGTTCAAATGGGGCCTAATTCTATGTTTTCAAACTAATTTATATTCCTTCGTACTCCAACTCAAGGACCCAGAAATACTGGAAACCTGCCGGCCGGGAATCCAGCACTACCTTTGAGCCTGTGACGGGGCTGCCCAACATTTTCTTTTATTTTCCAGGATAAAAACAAGCAAAAGTGTTCCTGACGAAGCACACAACAAAAGAGAGAAAGAGCCAGAGCAAAATTTAAGATAGTTCAGAGAGCTGAAAAAGTAAAGATAGATCAGAGAGCTGACAGGAAAGAGAAGTCCTACGAAGCCCTAGAAAGGTACTAGCAGCGATGTCATAATGAACTCGTCTCCTTCCTCCAGCGGGCCGTCGACACGTGCCACCCGTCTTTTCCCCATCCATCTCCCACGTCTGCTGTCTGACGTGCGCCCACCTTTACTGCCCCGAGCTGGTACATATACGCAGATAACTAGATAAGCGTGCCCGTTCTCCACCTCGCTGTGGAGATGGATTCCGGTCCGGGTAGGCACTGTTGCGTCTCCAGCGAAGGGCCGAGTCAGTGCGAACTAACCTCACATCAAGTCATCAATCACTCCCTCCCCCACCAACTTCCCCCGAGCTACAGTACAGAGAGAGAGAGAGAGAGAGCGACTCAAACGGGTGGCTGAGCTAGTGATCTGTGGTGATTGATAGATGATAGGTGAGAGACTGGGTGGAACCAGGAATTTCTAGAGAGAGCGAGAGAGACTTAAGCACCGTGCAAGCAAAGCATACGATCAGACATCCCTCTGCCGGCGGCAAAAAACAGGAGAGAACACGGAGAGAGAGAGCGAGAGAGAGAGGGGGGGAGGGAGGAGGGAGAAAGGAGATGGGTCGGGGGAAGGTGGAGATGAGGCGGATCGAGAACAAGATAAGCCGGCAGGTGACGTTCGCCAAGCGCCGGAACGGGCTACTCAAGAAGGCCTACGAGCTATCGCTGCTCTGCGACGCCGAGGTCGCCCTCATCATCTTCTCCGGCCGCGGCCGGCTCTTCGAGTTCTCAAGCTCCTCATGGTACGTAACTAAATCAGCGCTCGTTGTTCCGGCAGCATAGATCGGCCACCTCCAGAGTCTTATTTCACTTAGTTCGGCGCAGGTTTCATGGCCAAATCAATTCGGTTTAGGTTAATTCAGATCCGCCGTTTCTTTACTCTCTCTCTCTCTCTCTCTCTCTCTCTCTCTCTCTCTCGGTTTCGACCCTGTCCGTTCATCATCTTTTCCCGTCTCTTCTGGTTGACTAGATCACATTGGGTTCATCAAGATCTGGCCAAACAAACCTCTGACTTTCTTGCCTTCAGTTCAGTCAACCAAGAAACATGACAAAACACCCGTCTATATTCATCAAAAAAATTGACGACTGCCCCTTTTTTGTTGAGCATTGCAGCTGTGAAAATGAAGGTCAACTGAAGCAGATAGTGTTAAGCATCGGATCTGTTTACCACATCAATCCTGAGGTTTTCTTGAGTTCGCGACAGACAGCTATATATCCAGCACTTGCATGTACTGTACATCTTATCATAAGTACTTACCTTACTTGGTATAATCGGCAAGAAAAAGAAAGCGGTCCATCAAGTTGCTCCTTATTCCTTCATATTTAGAGCATGCTACTCACAAGATCTCTATCTCCTCCCATTTCCCATATATGCTCATCAGATCCATATATTTCTCATCCAAAATGGCAAATCCAGTACACGTACTGCAGTGAGATCTGTGGCTTGGCTTACTCTAGGATTCTAGAGAGCTTGGCTTCGGATGTGGTGAGAAGGTGAGATCTGTAATCCATTTTACTGTTCCATTGAGGGCAGCAGCAGCTCGATCTCCGGTAGTTAATCTATTTTCACTGAGCCCCGTGTAGAATTACCGTTGTTGCTTGCACTGACTGCCGAACCGTACGCCAGGGATGTGAAGTGAACTTTCTCATCACACGTCATGTCAACAAATTAACAAGCAACCCATATAGCTTGCATGCAATATACCGATTGGAGTAGTATTTACACCCATGCATGTGAACTGATGCATGCACAATATAATAAATTATACAGTATATGTCTTCATGCATGTGAGAAATTTAATGTATACACGGATATACTAACTTCCACTCTCTCACGCGAGGATCGTATTTCTAGACGCAATAATGTTCTACCAGATCGTGTACGTATTTGTGAAAAGAAAATTACCGATATTGAACTAGACCTAAACATATAAACTTGCTGCAGAATGTTTTAGCTAGCATCGTAAAGCACAAAGCTTACTACCAATACATGCTCCCTTATAGCTAAATTATCCATAGTTAGAATGAAGCCTCAAAAAGATACCAAAACAAAAGCTTGACCTTGAGGGGCGTGTGTAGTTACCAAATACGTACGTCTACTTCTGAAATGTAAAGCCCGTACTATAAAGAGCCTTGTACATTGAGATGGCTGAAAAAAGTCTGGACCAATGAAAAAGCCATCTAAAGACATCTTTATCCTCACTGAGTTGAGCATTTGCAAATCGCGCATAGTTACACACTCCATTAATATAGGACAGCATTAGGCTGTTTGAAACTCACTATTAGGTTGGGCATCGCCCATCACCTCTCGAATTAAAAAAACACTTATTTCTAGCAACTTTAAAAATATGTGGAAAGGGATACCAAAATAACTGAAAAGGGATTCTCACCTCCCCGTATCTTTTTGTCACTATTCTGCATTTTTTTATAATGAAAATGGATACCAAAATAAGTGAAAGAAAAGGTGCCAAGATCACAACCAAAGAACTATGTGTATTGATACTACACCTCCTTAGCCTCCCCAAAGCAATAAATTTTACTCAAGAAAAATGATTTTTCATCCTGACAATTGTTCGAAGCCACGAAGAATGGATTCAAGTTCTTAGCACACTCAAGAGATAGATTTCGAAGCGGGGTTATAGATTACGTAGATGCTTCTACTAGGACTAATGGGTATGAGGCGATTTTGAACAAAATTATGTTAAGGATTTATTTTATACTTAAAGCCTAGCACAGTGCCAAATAGAGCTTAAGCATGCTTGAATGATCATCTCAAGGTCATCGGGCTTAACGTGCGTGTACCATTGGCTACTCAAGCACATCTTGACCGAGGTTGGATCATATTGTCCTAAGTCTAGATTGTGCCATTGGCTTATCTTGATCTATATAGTTCCCTACCAGCGCATGTTATCAATGAAGACAAAAATTAAGGAGTTAACTTTGTGGAGTCGAGGTCTAGCACAGTTGGATCACATTGTACATGATCTAGATTGTGCCATGGGCTCATCTCCTCAAGCCCTTTAAGGATTCACCATGATCTATATTGTGTGGTACCACCGGATCCAATCAATGAAGACCAAAACCGAGGATTCAAATCTGTGGAGCAAGTAGCAGAGCTTCACAACAATACATTCGAAAAGAACTTAAACACCATGCACAACTTCATAGTCACCAAACCTAACCTATGAAGGCCCGGTTTAGAAATTTATGGTGGATCAAAGCTCTTAAAATTGCCTCGAATTGTTCATGGTCGATCCAGTACATGAAGACCAGATTTCCAGTCAATGTCGTTCATTGCCACAACCCCAACCAACTGCTACAACGAACCATTTGAGGAAATTTTAAGACCACATGTAGAATCAACCTCGATCAGAGGCATTTTGATATTGAGGAAGCAAAGGCTACACTGAATCTGGTAGCTTCAATGAAGTGGTTCATGAACGTCGCCGATGCATGTGTATCACCATCATACTTTTTTTCTTTGCACTATTTCTTCCTTAGGCTTCTTCTGTGTGGTTGTGGTTGTTGTAGCTGCATGTAGGCTTGTAGTGGACAAGTCTAATCTGGTTAGCAGCGCCAACATGAAAGTCATTATGGATTTGGTGGTAACTCCTTTCTCAAGGTCGATACGTGGATTGTCCATCTGCGGTGGGGAATGCATGCATGTCACCTTTAATCCCTATGAAATTTTATTATTTTTTGACGGAAAGGGGTCGTCCCCTGATTTTCATTAAGAAATCCATCAGGTCTTTGCTAAACCACCAAGACACGCCCATCAGCAGAGCTCCGGCTTGACGATCGAGACAATCCCAGATCGACAGCTAAGACTCTAGTACCCAACAAAGACAAACAAACTAGCTAGCAGATTACTGTTCTGCCGACAAAAGAACCTATTGACGCAACTAGATCAGGAGGTCTATTAGAAACTCCCTACAAACAGCAGTATTGCAGAAATAAAGGACTAGATTACTACATAATACAGGAGTATGAGTAATGAGAAGAACTGGTATAATTTTCCAGATTACGCAGCAAAGAAAGCATGACAACATCGAAAGGACCTCCAATAGCATCTTCTTCAGGCCCGTCTGTTTCCTTCTCTTCTTTAGCCACTATTGATTCTAAGAACACTTGGACGCCATCCTTTCGACACATGGAAGCACCTCACTTGATGCACACTCTAGAAGCTTTACTCCCACCTCAGCTCCCTTTGATTTTTCCTCTTTTTCTGCAAAACAGACCATGTTCTATAAGCCTACAAGATTTATAAAGAATCACAAGAGAATCAATCGTCCTCTTGCATTCAAGACACATATCATTTATGCAAGTCCAAAGAGACCACATTAGAGCAAAAATCCCCAACATAGATTTTCCTTTTCCTAATTTTAGGGGCAGGTTAAAGGTGTTTTGGATCACACACCATGGAAATTTAGCAACAGGACATTGCAAGAAAGATGATCAACCATTTCATCCTTTCCACAAAAAAACACATTTAGAGTACCCGGCCCAGCCTCTTTTTAGTAGGTTATCTTTAGTTGGCACACTTTTCCTAACCATCAATCGATCAGACACTCTAATCTTGGGAGGTACATTATTTATCCACACAAATTTGAAGGGAAAGTTCACACTACTTAGTATCACTTGCTCATAGATAGATTTGACAAAAAATCACTTGGTATAAGTTTATCTTTCTCTTCAGTTAGAGTCAGATCAGCACATAGGGTTTTAATTTCATTCCACCATGTCAAAGTGCCCCTCCACAAGGTTCTCCTGAAGTGGAACTGCTCCCAACCTTTGTTGATCACCTCAGCAAGTGTAATGATTCTAGTGAAGCACAAATTTTAGAGTATGGAATAAGACTGCTTGAGGGGTTTGTCGTCAACCCACCAGTCTTCCCAAAACCTGACATTATGCCCATTACCCACTTAATTTTTAATAAATTGCAAAAAAAGTCTTTAACAGACAATGGTGTTGCGCAGAACTCGGAGTCTCCAGCTTCCAGTTTAACCCAGATATACAGTCATTTTGAAGGCTTTCATGTTTCAAGAGGTTTCGCCTAAGCTCTTCTCAGTTTCTAGCTTCAACACCATTTAGCAAGGAGAGGTTTGTTCATAATTTCCAGATTTAATGGACCCAGGCCCCCTTGTTTTTAGGTTGGCAAACCTCAGACCATTTCATTAAGCGATACTCTTTTTCTTATCTTTGTCCCTCTACCAGACAATTCTAGCTCTGAAAATCAGCCCTTTTTCCTCACACCAACAAGTATAGGCTAGAAGGACATCGTAAATATAGAATATTGTGCGAGAGCCAACCTCCCAGCAATATTAATTAGCCTCCCCTGCCAACACGCACATTTTTTCTCAATTTTGTTTCCATAAGGTTTCCAATCTACATTTCTAATTCTATTTCTATTCACAGAAATCCCCAAATATTTCATGGGCATTTTCCCCAATTGACAAGTAAAAATTTCACTATAACTGTTTGCCTTACCAGCAGCTTCTCCAGATAGGAAGGGTTCACTTTTCAGGAAATTGAGTTTCAAACTAGACATTTGTTCAAATGCGCATTGGGATGTTTGCAACGAGGGTTACTAGCAATGTGCCTCATGTCGATCCAAAGGCACCACACCTCAAACATGTAGAAGGAGGTGGTCAGGAGGATGCTGTGAGGAATGATGTTAGAGGTAGTTGGACCTGAGTCAACATGTTAAAAGACAATCTGTAGAATCACTAGATCGTGGCGCTTAGGGTTGTGGCTGATGGTGAATGAAAATCATGAGAGAAGCGAGTTGCTTGGCCGATTCTGGTGGCGACTTTGATCTCACCCCTTGAGTTGAAGTAAGTTCCTTCTTTGTGGGCGTTTTCCTCATATGGCATGCACCATGGTGGAGCCATGATCCACATTTTTTGGGAGTTCTTTTAGGCACTCAATTGATTGATAGGTGTTACAGAACCAATTTAAAATTTTAAGATTAGAACTACCCCAAAAAACATTGATAGGGATTAGTGACTCTTCAACCCCTAATTAAAAGCTGCAAAATGTTCATGAGCTACGTACCATTTAAAATATGTCAACAAGAAATTGTGAATAGATCTCTGTAGAAGTGAGACACCGAAACTTCTAAATTCTTACTTGCACTAGCTCCAGTTGCACTAATTAACATTTGTACCTTTGCTAGTCAATGAGAATCATGCATGACATTGTATTTGTAAGAATGTTCTTAATATTTGAAGACTTGGTAGTTTAGAAAAAACCTCATAGTTGGGGCCGTTGCTTTGACTTATTGCACAGATCGTAATTTACCCCATCCACAATATTTGGCTTGAACTACCCCAAAATACCTGGCCGCGCCCTTCCCTAGCGACACGAGCGGCGGCAGCAATCTCACACATCTCGCCCCATCCACTCCGGCCTTCACCTCGCCGTCGCCGACGCTTTCCACTGGGCGAAGCCCGGGCGCCGGGACCTGCTCGTCTCGCATGTGGGGCAGCCTGCTTGTGGATGGGGATCCCGCAACAGGTTGGTGCCGAACCGCGTGTCATTTGGCGGTGCATGCGGTACGGCTGGTGGCCGCGGCTGCCCAAGCGTAGCCACGGGATGCTAGATCGGCGCAATACTGCTTCGGCTTAGCGGCGACGCAAAGCACAATGGTAGCGATAGACCCGATGTGGATCTGGGTGAGCCATGGCTGAGCTTGCAGCCGCTGCGAGGCTTTGCCATTTCTGGTGTTTGCTAGATCTGGCTGTGGTACCTGTGGCCATGTGGACGGTACAACGGTCTTATCTGATAGTCGTGCTGCTGGAGCTTGGTGTTGTCCTTGGTCGAACTGGCGTGGTTGTTCTGATTTAGATCTCAACGATGGTGCCTATCGTGGTTGCATGCATGACTCCACGATGGTGGTGGTGAATGGACCCCTACGGATCCACGACGGATGTGGTCACCGAAAGGTCATTGGAAGAGTTTGTCTCTTCAGATTTGGGTGGTTTTGACTTCGGCGGTGAGATGCAAACTATGGATGATGTCTTGACGCAGAGGAATGGTTGTGCAGCGGTATCAATCGTACATGGCATGTAGCTGCTGGGACTGTGGAAAAGTGGTGGCGACAATATATGAGTGACTTCAATGGTGGTGCTACTCGAGCACCCAGACTCAAGCTCCTCGGTGAAAGCCTAGGTCTTCCTAAGTTGATCATACCTGGCAATGGCGATGTTTTGTCTACATCATTACCTTAGTGAAGTCATTCTTGGATATACTCGGTCTGATTATTCATGGTGAAAACCTAGATTCTGGCCTTGGGGATCCGGTGATGGCGGCGCTTGAGTGTCACACCCTTCCTGAAGGTGTCACTGTTGAAGAACCTCGTCGTCCGTGTAGTGACATGGGATGATTGGTGCGGAAATGGTCATTGCTGTAGTTTGCCGATCGCAGATCTGATTGCTACCGGGGTTTTTGTCGCCTAAGCATAGTTTTGGTCGTATATGACTTTGCTAGTTGTTGGCTTGTTTGTGTGTGTTGGTGTGGATGTGTGCATCCTAACTAGGCAGAGGCCGGATGTGTACTCATTGTGTTTGTATCCTCTTGATGCTTGATTTTGAGTAAATGAAATCCAGCCTTTGTAAAAAAAAAAAACAATATTTGACCTACACGCAAACAACATACACTACTAGAGTATATAGGCCATCTAGTCAGCTTAGAAAGCCCATTATTGGTGTGTATATGTGTAATGTGCCAACGGGGTGCTGATTCCAGCGGCTTTCATAGATTGACGACCACGATTGACCGGGATAGAGGGTTTCTAGCATAGTTTAAAATCGCAGGCGAAAAGACCGCTATCGCGGCGCTATCGTCGCGTGAAATCTGCCCCGCGATTTGTTTCCTTCCTAGGATCGCGGGAGATCGCGCCGCCATCGCCGGAGATCGCGCCGCCATCGCCGGAGATCGCGTTGTTTCTTCGTTACCTTTCGTGGCAGATTTTCCTTCCGCGATTTCCGTTCGCCCGCGATTTAAATCTATGGTTTCTAGACGGCCCAGAATAAGATCCATCTGGAATAGCTTGTATCGCAGTCAGTTATTGCCACCTACCAAAGGATTTAGTGTGGTTGGTTTTCCCACTTCAAAATTTCATGGGATAGCTGTGTGAAAATTGGCCCTACTAACCATCTGGTTGTTCTTTTTATTCTTATAATAGCTTCATTCGTCATTGATTGGCAATAATATTTGTTTTACATTCAAATATCAATGGAATTGTATAGCACATTATAGGAACATGACATATACAAAATAACTCAAAGCCATCATCTTTTTTGTCATTCTTATCTCGCTTCTTTGTTTGTGTTGTTGAGTTCACGCATCCTATCTTTGCTTCATTGTTTATCCAACTACATTCTCAGGTCCTTCTTCATTTGTTGAACTTCATAGAAATTAGCCAAGGCTCTTTGCTCTTTTCATAGTTATGAATGGAGAACATAAGGACCTACGTATGAATAAAGATGAAGTAAGTTCAAATCGAGAAGCTCCTGCCCGCTCGAGAACATCAATTTCCATGACATAGTCGACAGATTCAAAAAAAAATTGTAATCTCCAATTCGACAATATGCATCTATAAGTTGGATGTAGGGTTATTACACAAATGGGGGTCTAAACTTGGGTAAAACTACCATGTCACTATTTTCTCCTACGATATATCTTTGGGCATTCCCCTCTATCTACTATTTTCATGTACCCCGTTTGATCATAAGGTGGTGGTGAATCAAACATGGAAGTTGACCCCATACTACGGGGCAAAATTGTATTTGTTTCCTTGACTCCACCCACTTCTTCATATTGAAACATGCATGATCAAGGAGCCAATTGCATCATATGATGTAGATTACAATAATAATCACTGTTTTTCAACCAACGACATCATGGGTGACGACTAGATAGACCTAGAGGGCCAGACAGAGAGAAGGCGTGGGTGTGGGCACATTCTTCTTCTTCATCGTCGCCTCATTGCGGGCCTTGTCCGTTGCCGTTGGCTTCCTCGCCCACTTGCCATTGGCCAGAGCAAGCGAAGGGTGACGGTCGTCTTCGCAGATGGCGTGACCTCGCCGCCAGCATTTGTTGATGGCGCGGTGTTCCGCACCATGCTCTTCATTCCTAGCCGCTTTCTTGGCATGGGCGGCGGGGCTGCCGTCAACTTCAGTGGCAATGACTCCGCCGGCGCTACGCCGACGGGAGTGGCATGGGGGTTGCAGAGGCGGCTTGTGGTCCCATTCCTGTTAGAATTGTGGCCTACGGTAGTTGCGGCACCTACATTGCACAATGGAGGCGGGAAGTGAGGCGCCGCTGGCGGGAGTTGGGAGGGGGATTTTTTTGCTGAGAATCGTTTGTGGGCACTCAAAAATGAGGGAGCTGGCAAGTTTTTGGGCTTGACTCCTCAAAGTTGAGGAGCTAACCAGATAGCAGTTCGGCTAGGCATGACTATTTCTCTCAGATCCACCAAGATAAACACCGACCGAATCCCGCGAGATCCATTGGAGACACATTTCCACATGCCTGCCGACGATGCTAGACGCGCCGCCGGGATGGGGGCTAAGGCGGGGAGAACCTTATTCCATCTTTAGGGATCCACCACAGGCTCGTCTTCCTGAGCTAGACACAATCCCTGCACAAACTAAAAAAAAAAACTAAAACAGAGCAGGAGCCCTCCCGTCAGCAAGGGCCGAGATCCACCATGCCTTCATGGCAATAAGGCCACAGGAAATGAGGCAGATCGCTGACGGCACCGGCAAGAGGCGGAGAAACCTTAGAGTGGGACTTGCTTATGGAAGGGGCAACAGGTAAACCCCGTGCATGCTTAGGCGCCGCCCCACTTTAGCGGCGGAGTTATTGTGCATGTGCAATGCCTGGGCAGGCAATATTAGGCAGAGCCAAGTTTTTCTCTCTCAGGCAGAGTGCTTTGCTAAAAAAACTAGGTGGATCGTGGCCCAATTTTGTTCCAACGAAGCTCTGCCATTACCAGCTTATGTTTGGCGTCCCCTACCATGCATTATATGTTACTAGGATGAACCACATCTCAGTGAGTGAAGTGTTGCACACATACTAAAATTCAATTTTGTACATTTTCCTATCCTTTGTGGATCATTATAAATGCCTTCACTTGATCACTTGTCAAACTATTTGTCGCTCTATCCCGTTAATTCAATGAAACACCAGCATTGCTGGCCAGTTGAAACAATAATAATAATTATTATAATGCCTTTACTTTTCTACATTTTTCGCATATCCAGCAATATAAACTGATCCTTCGCTTTCATATGTCAACAGCATGTACAAAACACTTGAGAGATACCGCACCTGCAACTGCAACTCACAAGAAGCAACCCCTCTAGCAGAAAATGAAGTAAGCATGCATCTCAAGTTCTTAACACCTTCCTGAATATAAAGGGGTTATACCTCTCCTTGCATTAAAGCTGTAGCCTGCCGTTTTTGCAAAAACAAAAGGCAGAGTTATACAAGAGAGTAGACAACACGTTCTCTTTTATTTTGTTATGTTTTTGCGATGAACACGTTCTCTTTTAAATGTCTATAGTTTCATAGAACGAAATAAATATACAATGTGATTGAAAAGAAATGTCCATTCAAGATTAAATTATATGACTGTATAAAAGGATTAATAACAAGTATATGCTTTTGTTTTCTATGAGGCATATATTGGTCGTCGTTGCCTATGGGTTCCTTTTCCCGTCTATTAAAATGAGAATTTGATTAAACTCATTATGCAAATGTATTTATCTAGAGCAATACCATGAAGTTTGCACACTATTATTAATACTATAGCTAAGGCAAAAAGAAGAAAACAATACAGTCATGGAACAATAACCATGCATCATGTCACTAACGTGTGAGGCCTGGTGGAATGTTTACAACCAAAATATATGGAAATAATAATATAAAAAGGATATTATAACTAATTGCCATGTGCCGCAAACATCAACACATAGCAACATTAAATTCAGGTGATTGTCCAAGTCTAGCTCCAGGCTGAACATTGCACTGTCTTGCAGTCTGTTGTTGTTTTCAATCTTTCATAGCTTTCATTTGATGGGACGACATTTTGTTTGAACTGTCTTGTTTCTTTGGCCAATATGGTTTGTTGTCATGTTCATGACTGTACATTTTAGCTTCTCTTTTCCACGTATGGCAAGTATTATGTCGCTTGAACTGACATGTACCATGCATTATTTTGTTGTCGAAACTAGATAAATTACCAGCAATATCTGAAGCTGAAGACCAGACTTGAATATCTTGAAAGTTCACAAAGGTAGTTTCCAGAGGTGGGATGGATGGTTACTTACAGTGTATATATATTCCAATGTCGCTCCACCTTATGAGTCCTTGTTCTCATGTCGTAGAAATATTCTCGGTGAGGATCTGGGCCCACTTAGCATGAAGGAACTTGAGCAAATTGAGAACCAAATAGACATATCCCTCAAGCATATCAGGACAAGAAAGGTACAGAACTTGAACATTTCATGTATAAGTATTATATAAGCTCAGGTTCAGCAGCCTCAGATGTTTTTCTGTTATACAGATACTGCTTCAGCTTAATTTTTTTTTGAAACAAGGCAAAAGATTTGCCATTTTCATTGATTAAGGAAGAAGGTTTAAGACAAATAACCGCAAAGCGGGAGACAAATATCTACTCTCGCGGCATTACAATACTCAAGTGCGTGGCACCGGCAATAGCCCAAAGATGAGCCTCCTCTTTTATCTTCGCGACGAGCATCATCGCCGTAGCAGCGGTGTTACGAAAAACCCTTGCATTACGCTCTTTCCAAATCTCCCAAGACATAAGCATGAACAAGCTGCTTCAGCTTAATAAGATGTATTAGTTACGAATTGTCTTGGTGAAAACCTGTTAACTTCACAGCATCTAAATGATGCTGTATAAATTGTTGTTAGGATGTATCTGAACTTTTAAGACATTTTTCTATAGCATTAGCTGAAATATACATATATCACAGTTCTGTGGCTAGTTTTTCCTTGATTTATGACAAAGAAACATATATTTTTGCAGAATAAAGTATTACTTGATGAGCTATATGACCTGAAAAGTAAGGTAATGATGAATCATGAACTTCAAATAATCCTCGCCCTATATTGCATGCTTCTTCTTGTAATATATATAATGCATGGCTGGCAAAACGATTATCTGCAGGAGCAAGAATTGCAGGATCAAAACAAAGACCTGAGGAAGAAGGTACTACCATCGAGCTTAAAACTATATTCATACCCTTGCTTGACGAAGTTTGTAAACTACACGAAATATAAAACTATATTAATTCTAATCCAAAAAATTGAGTCAAATGTGGCAGAATAAATTTCTCACTGTTTTCTTGCGAGTGCCAGTTGCAAGACACCAGCTGTGCCGAGAATGCGCTCCATATGGCCTGGCAAGATAGAGGACAGAGTAGCTCAAGTGGGCATGCCATTGATACTACTTATCCAGGACTTGTGCAACACCCGGAACATGATTCCTCCATGCAAGTTGGGTATGTCTTTCTACATGGCAATCAGTGTAACCTTACAAATCTCTCCTAGGTATAAACTATTTTTCTGCAGTATAGTACCCAAACGAGTCATCCATGACCTGTTCTTCCAATTTATAATTGTTCAGAACATGAGTGTTCGGTCAGTTGACGTGGCTTCTTTTCCTGTGTGAAAGGTACAATAATCAGGTCTACGTGGACCAGCCGAACAACAACGAAGACATGGCTTCTCAGCGCCTTCATGGACTTGGAACATCTGCAGGTTGGATATGATTGACGTCGAATCTGGAGTCCAGAAACTCTGCATATGACTGATGTAGTCACTGGTCTATGTATTGAGATCGCTGCTCTTGGCACTTTTCGGAAGAATAAACAGGAGTCGAGTACGTATCTATTGTAATGGTTTATTCATCCACGGACATGGGAGTGGGACATCACGTGGCCTGGCGTTGCGTCCCGTACGTAGCTAATATATTTCGATTTGTGTGTCACTTGTTATATTTTGTGTGCTGAACGTGTGGTCATTACGAACCATATGTATGAATCAAAATTCCTCTTGTTGTATGGATTTAGAGCATAATCAGTTTGATGCCAAAAATTGGCATTGTGTCCACGTGAAATAAGGTTTATCTCAGTCACGCTGTCCGGCGGTGCCGACTGTCGGGTTTCCCAGGACACACACACACGAGGTGGAGGTTGAACACGCACTTGAAGAACACACACTCACACGAGGACACACTGGACACAAAAACACAGAGTTTTCTGGCAACGCACTTCTGCCTTTTCTCTTGTTCTCTTTCCCATGTCAATACAACTGGTTACAAACTTACAAGTCCTTTAGTAGAGGTACACAAGTAGTGCTGCTACTGATCCGCTATTTGCTCTCCACTAGCCGGTAGCTATGGCTACGAGTAACAACCTCTCTTAGCAGGGCCCTGCCGCACCATCACTGATAGAAAACAGGGCTTTGGTTTGGGCAGGGCAAGCCCATTAGTCCCGGTTCAGTCACGAACCGGGACTTATGGGGGCATTCGTCCCGGTTCTTTAGCCCAGGGGGCCAGCCGGGGCCTCATGGGCATTGGTCCCGGTTCGTACGGACCAATTTGTCCCGGTTCTAGGCATGAATCGGGACCAATGAGCCTCGCTCTTGGCCCACAAACATCGGTCCCGGTTCTTGGCTCGAACCGGGACAGAAAGCTGGGCTTTAGTCCCGGTTTCAGCCACGAACCGGGACAAATGAGTTGCCTATATATACCCCGTCGCCGCAGCAGAGCACTCCACAGTGCTTTCTTTTTTTTGGCCGGCGAGGAGAGGGCATTTGGGTGCTTTAGCTCACCTCCTATGCACATGAGGTGTTCGATGAAATGCCCGAGCCACGCTAGTTAAGCTTTCTCCTCTCGAAGCTCGACCTCCAAGCTCGATTTTCCCCGAGATTTGTCTAGGTTTAACGGTCTATCACGTCCCGTCCCCGTCTTCACCGCCATCGACCGCCCGGACGATCTCGTCGCCTGCACCACCGTGGTGAGCCTCTTGTTCTTATCTTCTTCTAAAAGAAAAAAAATTCTTACTTTAGATAGATACTTGTCTAATTTTCTTACTTTTATTATTGCTTGGTATTATATAGTGCGATGGTTTTGGTATCCACCCCCGTCGGTGTCGGGGGTTGGGTGCGACATATGCCAATGAATGGCTTATTATGGTGGGAGCGAGTAGAACGTCGCCGGTGCCTGGAAGCAGGACGAGGCGTAGGCACGAACGATGGCGTACTTTACCCAGGCTCGGGGTTCTCCTAGGAGATAACACCCCTAGTCCTGCTCTATGGGGTCTCCGCATGATCACTAAGGCGCAAGTGAGTACAATGGTGCTCCTCGAGCTGTATGCTAGAGGTAGGAGAAGGCATACTCGCTCTCTCCTTCCTCTAGGTATGAGTCTAGTTCTAACAGGTTGGGAACCCTTTGCATGGGTGCCCTGGGGGGTTTATATTGGCCTACCCCCCGGGTGTACAATGGTAATCGGGCCGGGTGTAGGGCCCGGCTGTCAGTGTCTCTGGTCGCCCGCTTCTCCGCCGGCGGCTGGGGCCCGCCGCCTGGTCTGGTACGGAGCTGAAAGGCCGCTCCCGCCGCTCGCGGGTCCTGCCAGCTGCTGATTACTGTAGCTGTGGTGCTAACGACGTATGCTTGGTCTGGGGAGCGTGGCTACAGTCCGGCCGCCTGGTGGGAGATCACTGTAGCCACTCCTGGTCTCTTCTGATTAATGGTGCATGGGCCCCGAGGGGTGCACGGGCCGCCTGCAGGGAGCCGGCCTCCCTCAGGTCCGATTGGCCAAGCCTCCACTAGCTTTCGGGCTCTCGCTGCCCGGTAGGGCCCGCCGCCCGCAGGCCGTACCGATAGGTCGACGTGGGAACAGGGCTTGGCCTGCCAGGAGGGACGTCAGGGATGGGGTGGCAACAGTGCACGTACAGGCAGAGATCTCCGCCTATACGGAGCACTGTGGCACGCCCGGCCCTGGATATGGAGGGGATGGGCTACACTGTAGCCTCACCGTGTCTCGTCCTCTTGAATGGGAGCGCAGACTCCGAGAGCGCGGTGGGCCGCCTGCAGCCGGCCTCTCTGGAGGTTACCCGCAGGAAGCTAGCCCGTCTTGTAGCTGCCTTCTTGAACTCGTCCTCCTTTCGGCAGCCGGCCGCTTGGGACAGCCGGCCACCAGAAGGCGACACTTCTTCTTGATGTCTTCAGGGGCGCAGCCAGCCCCGATATCTTGAAAGGCCCAGGGACTCGGGTTGGGCTACCTGTGGCCCATTACTCCGACAGTAGTCCCCGAAGCTGGTGAGGCGTCTTAGCTGGTAAGCCAAGAAGCCTCAACAGTTTCCTCCTCCGAGTGCTCTAGTCTGAATCCTCGTCCGACTCTTAGTGTGCCGAGTGGAGGGATTCGTCCACCGCCAATCGGACTCGTCTGAAAACTTTGAACGCGACGGCGGGATCCAGGTGTCTTATTAGCAAAGCCTCTAAGCCCGCCGCCTGTTGTGGGCACGCCACTTGGCGTCAACCAACTGGGCCAGCCAACCAGCCCATGCGCGCCACTACCGAGCCTCGGCATGCGAGCGGATCCACCGCGGCCGAGGCGGCCGGTTGAGCTTCCCCGCGGAGTTACCATGCGTGGTGACTCGCGTGATAAATGTGGGGACGTGGGGTCGTGGGCACAATTAATCCCACGATCCCACGCTCGCCCCCTTGGCTTCGTAGCCAGACGACTATAAGTAGGGAGAGGAGGGGGAGCGGAGGAGCACGTGCGCCCTCCTGCCCCTACTCTTGCCTCTTTCTTCCTCCTCTCGCCGTGGCGCCCTCGAACTCCGCCGGAGCGTTGCCGCCGCCCGTTTCCATCGAACTCTTCCACCCCGAGCACTTCTTGGACCGGCATCGATCCTCAGCTCCCCTACCGCACCATTCGCTTCGTCGAGCTCTTCATGGCACGCGAGCGGGGAGGAGACTAGGACGGGTCGAACGTGAATCAAGACCACATCGCCTTCCTCCGCGACACGCGGCGTCATCCCGGCGCCAGTTACGTGAAGGCGCGCTGTAACACCCACGATGCGGCTATATCTCCCATGTGTCGAAGCACGACTTAGAGGCATAACCGCATTGTAGGCAATGTCGCAAGAGGGGTAATCTTTACACATCCCATGTACTGAATAAGAAAAGAGGTACATAGTTGGCTTACAATCGCCACTTCAAACAATACATAAATATAGCATTACAATCATCCAGATACAATCAAGGTCCGACTACGGAACCAAAATAAAGACAACCCCAAATGCATAATGTCCCCGATCGCCCCAACTGGGCTCCACTACTGATCGTCTGGAAAGGAAACGTAGTATCGCCCTGAGTCCTCATTGAACTCCCACTTGAGCTCAGTCGTATCTCCTGGAACGGTAACATCGGTCCCTGCATCTGGTTTTGGGAGTAATACGTGAGTCACGGGGATTCAGCAATCTCACACCCTCGCGATCAAGACTATTTAAGCTTATAGGTAGGGAAAAGGTATGAAGTGGAGCTGCAACAAGCACTAGCATATATGGTGGCTAACATACGCAAATGAGAGCAAGAAGAGAAGGCAAGGCACGGTCGAGAAACTATGATCAAGAAGTGATTCTAGAACAACCTACGTTCAAGCATAACACGAGACCGCGTTCTCTTCCCGGACTCCTCCGAAAAGAGACCATCACGGCCACACACGCTGTTGATCCATTTTAATTAAGTTAAGTTTCAGGTTTTCTACAACCGGACATTAACAAATTCCCATTTGCCCATAACCGCGGGCATGGGTTTCGAACGTTCAAAACCCTGCAGGGGTGTCCCAACTTAGCCAATCACAAGCTCTCACGGTCAACGAAGGATATTCCTTCTACCAGGACGGCCCGATCAGACTCGGAATCCTGGTTACAAGACATCTCGACAATGGTAAAACAAGTCCAGCAAGACCGCCCGCTGTGCCGACAAATCCCGATAGGACCTGCACATATCTCGTCCTTAGGGCACACCGGATAAGCTAAGCGTACGCGAGCCAACGTAACGCAAGTTGCCAAGGGACGGCCCCGCACGGTGCTCTAGGTTGGACCAACACTCAGAGGAGCACTGGCCCGGGGGTTTAAAATAAAGATGACCCTTGAGTCCGCGAAACCCAAGGGAAAAAGGCTAGGTGGCAAATGGTAAAACCAAGGTTGGGCCTTGCTGGAGGAGTTTTATTCAAGGCGAACTGTCAAGGGGTTCCCATTATAACCCAACCGTGTAAGGAACGCAAAATCAAGGAACATAACACCAGTATGACGGAAACTAGGGCGGCAAGAGTGGAACAAAACACTAGGCATAAGGCTGAGCCTTCCACCCTTTACCAAGTATATAGATGCATTAAGGTAGACAAGATATAATAATGATATCCCAACAATAAACAAGTTCCAACAAGGAATAAACTCCAATCTTCACCTGCAACTAGCAACACTATAAGAGGGGCTGAGCAAAGTGGTAACATAGCCAAACAATGGTTTGCTAGGACAAGGTGGGTTAGAGGTTTGACATGACAATATGAGAGGCATGATAAAGCATGTGGTAGGTATCGTAGCATAGGCATAGCAATAGAGCGAGCATCTAGCAAGCAAAGATAGAAGTGATTTCGAGGGTATGGTCATCTTGCCTGCAAAGTTCTCCGAGTTGACATTAGCTTGATCCTCGTAAACGTTCTCAACGGGTTCCTCGATCACGTACTCGTCTCCCGGCTCTACCCAAAGCAATAACACAAGCAAATGGAGAAACAATCAACCACGGTGCAATGCGCAAACAACATGATGCAAAACATGACATGATATGCGGGTGTGATATGCAATGCATATGCATGTTTCGGAAAGGAAAGATTGAACCAGGCCTCAACTTGGAAAACCAAGAATGCCGATGGAAAGATGAGTTGATTTCGGTCGAAATCGATATAAGGATCACCGAAATCGGATGCACGGTTTGCAAACGGCAAGCAAAACAATAATGGCGCAAAGCTGCGATTAACAGCACGAGGCCATCTAAATGCATCAAGGACAACAAGCTACTGCACTCTAACATAACAACAAAGTACATGGCAGTGATCCACTCAAGATGGTTGACAAAATATGAACACTGAGCTACGGCTAAATCACACAATAGCAGGTTCAAACAAGCATGGCAAAAGTGCAAAAGATATCAGGTTACAAACTTAGTGAAAATAACAACATGGCAAGATTTAACATCAGGAAGCAATGTTTAGAGCAAGATAACAACATGCTACAGGAACATATCATGGCAAAGCAAAGCATGGCATGAAGCTACTCAAAGCATACAACAAAAGTCCCTTACTGACCATAAGCCAAAAGGGATCAGAAAATACAATGGCAAGGCGGCGCCGGAGTTGAGGGGAGGAGGCGGATCTGGCCGGGGATGTCGCCGACGACGACGGGGAGCGGCGAGGCGGCGTCGGTCGGCGAAGGTGCAGCGAGCAGAGCGGGGAGGCGCGGGGCTGGCAGCGCGGTGATCGAGGAGGCGTCGCTCGCCGGTGAGGATGGCAGGCGGCGGCGCGGCGGGGTTGAGCCACGGGCGAGCGAAGGAGGCGGCGGGCGCGCGGGCCAGGGAGGGCCCACCCCGGGCTCTGCGGGCCGGCGTCGATGTGGGGCTCGAGAGGCGGCGGCGAATTGGGAACTGCCACATGGCGGCGGCGGTGATATTCCTGTCCGGCGGCGGGTGGACACGTCCGGCCGTGCGGAGGGGAGAGGGAGCTAGGGTTAGGGTGGTTTGATCCGGGATTTGGAATGGGTAGGACCTATTTATACATAGAAGGAGTTAGGAGGCTCCAAATTGAGCACGGTTTGCGGCCACGCGATCGTGATCGAACGGTCGAGATGATGGAGGGGGTTTTGGTGGGTTTTGGGCCACTTTGGAGAGGTGTTGGGCTGCAACACACACGAGGCCTTTACGATCTCTCGGTTAACCGTTGGAGTATCAAACGAAGGCCAAATGGTACGAAACTTGACAGGCGGTCTACCGGAAGTAAACCAAGGCCGCTTGGCAAGTCTCGGTCCAAACTGAGAACGTTTAACACCCGCACACGAAAAGAGGTAAAAGGGGACATCGGAGGACATGGGAGCACCGGAAAGCAAAAGGGACAACGGGGAAAATGCTCGGATGCATGAGACGAACACGTATGCAAATGTGATGCACATGATGACATGATATGAGATGCATGACAAAGACAAAAGCATCATGAAGACAAAACCCTACAATGAGGAATATCATAACTTAGTGCCGAAAATGGCAAGAGTTGGAATACAAATATGGCAGGTTACATACGGGGCGTTACACGCGCGTGCCTCCCGAGGGGGAGATTTCGTCGGCGCCGGGAGAGGGCGAGTGGGTCGTCTTCCGCTCACACTTCATCTGCGGCTTCGTCCTGCCGGCGAGCGGCTTCCTCCGCTCGTTCCTCGACTTCTACCATCTCCAACCTCACCACGTCATGCCCAACACCGTGATGCTCCTATCCGCCTTCATCACAATGTGCGAAGGTTACCTCGGCATCCTCCCCACCATCGAGTTGTGGGGAGCGTTTTTCTACACCAAGTTGGGCACCTCAGTCCAGGAGGTGGCTGCTTAGTGCGGTGCCTTCGTCAGCGTGCGACGTCCGTCTCCAAGGAACGCCTTCCCCTACATCAAGCTGCCACAGTCGGTCAAGATGTGGTAGCAATCTTACTTCTATGTGGAGAACGTCGACCCGGCCGTTGACTTCCTCAACCTGCCGGCCTGCGAAGCCGGCCTGCCAGCAAAGCCTCGGGCCAACTAGGGCTACAAGCCGAAGCCGGTGTCGGCAGACGGCGCCGCCGCCATCGACCGACTCCGGGTGCCGATTGAGGCCGAAGGCCTCAAAACGTCCGACTTGCTGGTTGCCTTCGTCGCGCACCGGGTTCTCCCGCTCCAAGGCCGGCCTCACTTGATCTGCCGGATGAGCGGGCACCACGACCCGTGCCGGCTGAGCACCAAGGAGATGCCGGCTGCCGAGGTGGCAAACTTGGTCAACGAGATCTCTGACCTCAAGATAGACGGGTCCTGGCAATTTGGCAAGCAGCCGTACTCCCGCGCGAACCCACCGCCTGCCGTAAGCTCTTCAACCTTTTCCCTCTCCCATGCTTTATCTTGATTCCGTCTTGCTGATCGACTAGTCGGCTTCTTACTTTTTGAAACAGATCTACATGTCCGAGGCGACGACTGCCGTCATGGGGGAAGGCGGCCCCTACTTGCCGGACCGAGCCCTGAGCGACGTGGACGACCCAGACTTGGGGGCGGCCGCCTTAGAAGATGACGCCACAGGCGGCATCTATGGAGCAGGTGGCTCCGAAGAGGGGGTCGGCGTCGAGTCATGGCCGGACGATTTTGATGATGAGGATGAGGAGCCACGCCCTTGACAAGGCGCCATCAAGGTGGATGCGGGCCCCTCCGCCGAGCCGACTGCTCGAGGCAGTACGCGAAAGCATAAACAGGGCGTCGCCTTGTTCGGCAGCGCGCCGAAGAAGGCCAAGAATCTGACCGCCGTGACCAGGCGTCACGGCGGCCAAGTTCCCAAAACTCCTGAAGGCGCCTCCCATGGTGTAGACGTAAGTATCTTTTTCTCGTGCCTTCCTTTCTTGTTGATTTTATCTGAGCTTCTTCTCCTTGTCTTCTTGATTTAGGGCTCCGCTCTCACTCGAGAAGTCGGCCGCTGCCTCCATTATCGGGTCAACGGAGGCCTCCACCACTAGCCGGTGAATCGATCCCGCGGCCGACCTCCGGGAGGAACGGGAGCTAAACACGTGTGAGGTGCGCGAGGAGCAGGAAGCCGCCCGCCGGGAGAAGGCGGAGGCAGACAAGGCGGAGGCCGCCGCGCTGAAGAAGCTGGCGGAGGACGAGGCCGATGCCGCCACGAAGAAGCAGCTTGAGGAAGCCGCGCGCTGCCAGGAGCCGGTCTTCGTCGTCCCCCTAAACTCCGCACTACTAGGAAAAGGGCTATAACTAATATGGACATTAATGGCGCACCATGTATGTGGTGCACCACTTCTATATAGCAGTGGCGCACCAGATACAAGTGCGCCATTAGTGTCCTCATTACTAATGGCACACTAGACAAATGGTGCGCCATTACTAGCAAATTTTATTTTTTTATTTTTCCAAAACTATTAATGGCGCACCAGGGCACAGTGCGCCATTACTAGTTTTAACTAGTAATGGCGCACCACACGCTCTTTGCGCCACTACTAACAATTTTTTTTACTTTTTTTTTCAAAATTAGTAATGGCGCACCTTTGTGAAGTGCGCCATTACTAGTTCAAACTAGTAATGGCGCACCAAAACCACGGTGCGCCACTACTAACAATTATATATATATATATATATATATATATATATATATATATATATATATATATATATATATATTTTGCAAAACTAGTAATGGCGCACCCCTAACTGGTGGTGAGCCCTTAGTAACCTGAAACCAGCTAGATATTTTGGACAGCCACCTACCACACTCACTTTCCCCACTTCATTCTCTCCACCTCCTCCTCCAAGCTTGTCTCGGCTGCCTCCTCCTCCTCACCTCATTTGCACCATAGATTCACCCAAATTAAGTGGTTAAATTACCTTTTTTTGATAGGTCAGTAAGGGGAAAACTTTCTTTATGTTGTAGATCTACTTTTTCTCCCTCCAACAACGTGCACATGCACTTTTTATGGCCTAGATAGATCTACGTATGTTTGTGGTGTTGCATATATGTTTGTGTTTGCAGGTACCGGTATTTGAAATGCGATAGTTGCCAATATTTTGCCAGAATGTTGATTCATTTCCGATTCGGCGAGAATTTGGCACTATGCATTCTTTTTGGTCCTATTTTTAGGCAAACTCATGCCAAATTTTTTCTTGGTTCTAAAATATCGTTTTTCTCTACCCTGCAGGCGACCACGGTCCGGACGATGACCGAAGGCATCGTGAATAGGTTTTTGAGCTCCGCGAAGGCTGAGATGCTTCAAAAGAATGAGATGGAGATAAGATGTCTGTGTCGAAGATGCAAGATGAAGAGGCTTATTGCGGACCCAGATTCTAGACAGGTGCAGGACCACCTGCTCGTGCGTGGTTTCACGGATGGCTATCGGTGGCAAGGTGATGAAGATGACTATGAAGTCGTCCATGGGGGCTAGGCAAGAAATGAGGAAGGGCAGCAAGACAACCATCACGGCGAGGGCAGGCGAGAAGACGAAGAATCTCCAGGACATGATCACGACGGTGATGCTGTACACAGTCATCATGTAGAAGATGGAGGACATGATGATGAGGAAGATCAAGACGAAGGGCATGATCATGAAGATGAAGATGCCGGAGCAGACGACGATGGACCATTGATGGGCTGGGTGCAGGACCCTCATATTCAAGAGCTGCTTCTCAAGCAGATGGATAACGCAAAACCTGCCGCCCGAGAGAAAGCCACGCTGGATCAACTAGAGATAGACGCGGTTACTCCATTGTATGAAGGATGCATGCCCGAGGATACCCGCCTGAAAGTAACGCTCATGGCTCTGGAGATGAAGGTAAAACACAAAATGACCATCACATGCTTCAACGAGAACATGTCATTCTGGCACGAACGTCTTCCCAAGGGGAACAAGTGCCCGACCAGTTTCGAGGAGGCGAAGAAAATCGTGTGTCCTCTGGATTTACCACATGTGAAATACCATGTGTGCATGAATAATTGCATTATTTATCAGGACAAGCACGCGGAGTCTACCATATGTCCGGTGTGCGGAGTCACTCGATACAAGAAGAGGAAGAAAGCTCCTCGAAAAGTGGTGTGGTACTTTCCGATCACTCCTCGTCTGCAGCGGTATTTCGCGGACCCTAAGCTAGCAAAGCTCCTGCGTTGGCACGCGGATAGGGAGGAGAAGAAGCGAGAAGATGATGGAAATGATCCAGAGATAAATAAAAAAGACAAGATGCTGAGTCACCCTAAGGATGCGAGCCAGTGGGAAGCGTTCAACTTTGAACACCCAGAATTTGGGGCCGATCCAAGGAACATCATGCTGGGCACGAGCACCGATGGAGTCAACCTGTGCTAGAGAAGCACACATAGCAGATGGCATGTGTTTGTGTGGATGTACAACCTTCCCCCTGGTTGTGCATGAAGAGGAAGTACATTCACATGAGTATGCTAATTGAAGGGCTGAAACAACCAGGGAACGACATCAGTCTGTATCTGGGGCTGCTGAAAGGGGAGCTAGACACACTGTGGAAAACGCCAGCCAATATGTGGGACGCCGCAAAGAAAGAATATTTCCCTACGAGAGCCACACTGCTCACGACGGTGCACGACTATCTCGGATACGGATATCTCGCGGGGCAGGTGGTCCACGGATTTTCTAGATGCATTAGGTGCATGGATGACACAACGTATCGCCTGCTAGATAGAGATCCCGGGTCTTCGAAAACCATGTTCGTGGGACATCGAAGGTGGCTTCGCGACAATGACCCATGGAGAAAATGCAAGGATCTGTTCGATGATGAAACCAAACCCCAAAGACGCCCGCGTACGAGGATCGGCGAAGAAATAGACGAGCTGTTGAAAAATTGGAAAGATTGCCCACTACTGGGAAAGAAGCAAAAGGCGCCAGAGCTAGGAAAGAAGCGAAAGGCGCCAGAGCCGCTGCTGAAGGTATGGAAAACGAGGTATGTTTTCTGGGACTTGTCGTACTGGAAGATCCTCCGTGTGCCTCATAGCCTTGATGCCATGCATATCACGAAGAACGTGTGCGAGAGTCTGCTTGGTACCCTGCTCAACATGACAGAGAGGACCAAAGATGGGCCGAAAGCAAGGGCAGACTTGAAATCAATGGGCATCAGGGAGGAGCTTCACGCTAATGATGATGATGATGAGGCGAAGCAGGACAAGGAAATGACTACCCTCCCGCGTGCTTCACTCTAAGTCAGGAGGAGATCGAGCAGTTTTTCACCTGCCTTGTAGGAGTAAAACTTCCTTACGGTTACGCAGGGAAGATAAGCAGATACCTAGACTCAGCGAAGCAGAAGTTCAGTGGGATGAAGTCTCATGACTGTCACGTGCTGATGACATAGATACTTCAAGTTGCAATCCGTGGGATCATGGACGCGCACGTCCGTGAAACGCTATTTGGCCTATGCAACTTTTTCGACGTCATCTCTCGGAAGTCGGTTGGCGTGAGGCAACTCAGAAGGCTACATGAAGAGATCGTGGTGATACTATGCGAGCTTGAGATGTACTTCCCGCCCGCATTCTTTGATGTTATGGTGCATCTACTAGTCCATATTGTGGAGGATATCATCCAACTCGGGCCGACGTTCCTGCACAGCATGATGCCATTCGAAAGGATGAATGGTGTCATTAAAGGATACATTCGCAACATGTCACGTCGAGAGGGAAGCATAGCCAGGGGCTTTCTGACCGAAGAGTGCATCTCCTACTGCACGAATTATCTAGGCATCGAGAACCCCGTTGATCTGCCCGTCAACAGGCACCTCGGTAGGCTCGCTGGATGGGGTCACCACGATGGTCACTGCGAAATGCATGTCGACTTCGAGGGTCGACTCGCCAACTTTGAAAGAGCAAACCTAGTCGCGCTACAACACATAGACGTGGTCGATCCTTGGGTGGTCGAGCACAAAACCTTTATTGAGAAGACGTACAATGACCGAGGCCAAGAGAGGACCGACAGAGATATAATCAAAGAGCACAACTCATGTTTGACGCGTTGGTTCAAGGAGAAACTTCTGTCGTACCCTTTACATGAGGATTCTTCCGCGGAAGAAAAACTCATATTCGCCTTGTCACAGGGCCCGAGCACAACCTGATGACCTATGAGGCGTACGATATCAACGGCTACACATTATACACCGAGGACAAGGGCATGAAGAGCGATGGTTATCGGAACTCCGGGGTAATGATGGAATCCTACACCGGTAACGACAAGGACAAATACTATGGAAGGATCGAGGATTATATGTTTAGGATTTCAATTCATTTGGACTTCTAGTTTAGGATTTGTAGTTTAGGATTTCAATTCATTTGGACTTCTAGTTTAGGATTTATATCTAGTCAAATTTCTGGTCAAAATGGATTTGAATTCAATTAAACAGAATTTCCAGAAGAGGCCATGTCGAAGGCGTATTTGCCAAAGGCGCCTCCACTAGAAAACGGTTCGGAAGGGAGATAGAGGCTGACACGTGGGGCTCCATGTCACGGAATAAGAGAGAGAGAGAGAGGGGGAGCAGAGCACGACAGCTCTATCGCCGGTGGTTCTCCGATGAGGAGGCCATGGCGGTCGTCGGCGATGGTCAGGATGGGTTCATCACGACGTGGGGAGCACATACGTACCCAAAGCGTAGGCGGAGGTGGACGAACGTAGATGCTAGCTCCATTTCCATAGACAGCGGGCGGCGGAGCATGTCGGAGTTGTTGATTCCGGCAATAATTCAATGAACTAGCTGCACCAACGTGCTTAGGAGATCACACGAAGCTCGGTTGCGGCAGTGGGCGAAGGAGAGGGTGGCCGGAGGGAGTGGACAACAGTGGGGGATCCGTGGCCAACTCAGGCGAAGATCCAAGGAAGGAGGCCCACCTGGACTTGCTTCGCGTGCTGGTGGTCAATTTTTGGCAAGCGTGGGTGGATGCGATGGCAAGAACGGATCGGGAGGGGTCCTTTTATAGGTGGAGAGGATGGCCTAGCTCTGAGCTCCACCACGTTGGAGCTGCTAGCGATGTGAGGAGGAGAGGAACTCAGCCACGGCTTCAAGAAGAAGTAGGGGGACACGGTGAAGTTGTGCGTGCACGCGACCACAATGCAACACACTAAGTGGGGCAGGCTCCACACTCGCTCATTGTTTCGCCTGGATGCACGGTGTCCGCGTCCGACATGCTGCCCGCCAGCGTCGGAGAGGAACCGGGAGTGGACAGGTGTACATAGGTGAGGTAGCTGAGTGGAGAGGACACATTGCGGTGGCACAAGGAGGAAGAATGGGCTATGGCCGAGGGCCCCGACGTGCAGAGCGTGTTCTCTGCATGTTGGATACCTCGATCCCGCATGGTCATTGCGTGCACTGGCATACGCTATACTTTTGGATAGTGGAGACCGTTTCCAATGTGATGTCCCTTCAACACGGTGTAGCACAATGCTCTTGGCTTGCCACCTAGCTCACAGAATTTGACAAGAGACCACTACAAAGTTTCTATACACAAACTTGGACAACAAGTTGTGCTCAAATGGCTTGTTAGATAGGGCTGAAATATTGATGTTGAGCATCTCTTAGGAAGGTAGTTAAGTGGTGAAAATTTCAGCTTCATTAGATCAAGGAAGAATATGCGTGCTTCACAAACTGTCATTTCTAACCAAAAGAAAAAGCATTTTTCCTAGCTGAAAATTTACAAAGGGCCAAGGGATATTTTTGCATGGGAAGATGAGTAATGATCTCAAGAATATTTGAGAATTTTTTGCGCAAGAAAAATGATGGTTGCTTCATAGCATAGTGGGAAAAAGGTCACGTTCTTATATAAAATGAATATAATGCCATAAAAGAAAATTATGGCATAGCAAGAGGGTGAGAGAGATGAAGTTGGAGGGTTTTAGGATGATAGGTTCACTTGGAAGAAAGTAAAAATATTTCCAAGTGTCATGTCCAAATGAACTGACCGAAAAACCCATTTGCAAAATAAATATTCAATAAAACCAAATAAAAAGAAAAGGCAAAACCCTTAGGATGAATCTCGTCCTCGAGATTCGGTTGCTTAGGAAACGAATATGGTATGCGGTCCTTAAGAAATCCCTTTTTCCCAGGCGGCCTCATGCTCGGTGTGATGCTCCCATTGCACCTTATAGAATGTTATAGATTTGCTGTGGGCGACCCTGTCCATCTCATCCATGATTCTCAAGGGTTTCTTCTCATAGGTCAAATCCTTAGCGATTTCTAGTTCTGCCATATCTGTCCATTTTGCGGGCGGTGAGATACGCTTCCGTAGTTGCGACACGTGGAAGACATTGTGAACCTCGGATAACTCTGGAGGTATCTCTAACTGAAAATCCAATTTTCCAACTCTGGTCATGACGGGGAATGGACCGATATATCTAGGAGCAAGTTTTCCCCGAGCATGAAACCTCTTAATTCCTTTCATTTGGGTAACTCGGAGATAGGCATACACACATGGTTCAAAACTGATCTATCTATGCTTTGTATCATAGTAGATCTTTTAGCAAGATGTTGCTACTTGCAATCTATCCCGAATTTCTTTCACTTGTCGTTCTGCTTCCATCATCAAATCAGCCCTAGAGATCATACTAAAAGAACACAATATGATACACATCAACCAACTCTAATGTCACCTAGATACTCCAATGTCACCACAAGTATCCATGCGTTGATTATACGATATGCATCAAACAACTTCAGATTCATAATACTCAATCCAACACAAAGAACTTCAAACAGTGCCGAAGATTTCTACCGAAGAAAGTAGAACAAAAACGTGCATCAAACCCTATGCATAGATTACCCCAATGTCACCTCGCGAATCCGTGAGTTGAGCGCCAAAACATACATCAATTGAATCAATATGATACCCCATTGTCACCTTGGGTATTCATATGCAAGACATGCATCAAGTGTTATAAAATCCATAAAAGTATTCAATTCGATAATAGGGAAATCTCAAAGGTAAAAACTTAATTCATCACATAAAGATAGAGAGAGGAAGAAACACCATATGATCCAACTATATTTACAAAACTCGCGGTACATCAAGATCACGCCAAATCAAGAACACAAGAGAGAGACCAAACACATCGCTACTGGTACATACCCTCAGCCCCGAGGGTGAACTACTCCCTCCTCATCATGGAGACCGTTGAGATGATGATGATGGCCTTTGGTGATGATTTCCCCCTCCGACAGGGTGCCGAAGCAGGGCCTCGATTGAGTTTCCGTGGATACAGAGGTTTGCGGCGGCGAAACTTCTCATGTAGGTTATGTTTCAGAGGTTTTCCAATATATAGGATTTTTAGCGTCAGTTTCACGTCAGGGGGCTGAATAAAGGGGCCCACAAGCTCGGGGGCGCGCCCTAGGGGGGCACCCCCAGGCTTGTGGCTCCCTCGGCCACTTCCTGGTCCAGCTCCGGTGCTCCATGGGGCTCTTTTGGTCCATAAAAATCACAGTATATTTTCAGCCCATTCTGGGAACTTCTATTTCTGCACAAAAAACAACACCATGGTAGTTCTGCTGAAAAACAACGTCAGTCCGGGTTAGTTCCATTCAAATCCTACCAAAACCATATAATTTTTTTGTAAACATGGCATGAATACTTCATAAATTATAGATACGTTGGAGACGTATCAGCGTCCCCAAGCTTATTTCCTACTCGTCCTCGAGTCGGTAAATGGTAAAATAATTAATTTATGAAGTGTGAATGCTAGCATAGTGTATAAGTTCGATCAATGAGAATTTCAACCACATTTTCTAGAATCATAACAACAACTCTTTCTCATAAAACACATCATGATAAACTAGCAATCAATTCACATGTTTTGGTTCTAACAATGCATTGTCCTATAACTTAACAATCTATGTTCTTTGTCACCAAAAAATTGCAATTGAACTTATCTTCAACAAAGTCTAAGCAAGAGCTCCACATACTCAACTACCATATAGTCTTCTATGATGGCTAGTACTCAAAGAATATTTCTAGGACAAATGGCATCCATCGAACACAGAGGAAGATTGGGGCTTAATGTGTTCCCTCCCAACTTATTTATCATAGAGATAATTGTCAACAATAATAATTAATGATCAAATATATTTGAATGGCCATATGTGACTGGATCTTTCCCCACCACATGATGCTTTCCATCTAAAGAATAATTGAGGTTGAAATGATAAGGAATACTATTGACTCTTGCATGAAAGTAAAAACTAAAAAGTAAAAGAAAGGCCCTTCAGAGGAAGCATCGATTTGGAGAGGTGCCAGAGCTCATTGCTTTAAACATAGATGAATATAATTTTGAGAGGCATGCCTTTCATGTCAACTTCACGATTGAGAGTTCTCAATATCTTCCATGCTACACATATTATAAGTGGTTCCCAAGAGGAAAGGTAAAGTTTACTCCCCGTAAACCATTCAAACACAAGCCATGGCTAGACGAATCCTCAGGTTCCCCCCATACAATCAACTTTCCGGGGGAGTTTGTTTCATTATTTTTAGTATTGATCATGGGACTGGGCATCCCAATTACCAACCTCTCTCATGCAATGACAAGTGAATAAACACCCATCATGAGAATAATCCGCTTAGCATGGAACATACTGACCACCACCTACCACTCCCTAAGTGGTACGGGCACATAAACCATGTACTTATTTGAATTATTAGAGGTGGCACATGCAAATTTACTTGGAACGACAGAGTAATACTGTATATAGGTAGGTATGGTGCACACTTGTCACATCCCTAATTCTGGTGAGCTTCCATGTGTACATCATGTTTAAATTCAAATGAAATTTGAATTGAGGAATTTTCAAAGCCTCAGAAACCCCCTAAAAATAACCAACATTTAAATCTCATCAAATGAGTCCAAGAAAATGTTCCTGTTATTCTGTGAAAATATTGGCATGAGGTGAAATACAAACCAATATTTTTGGAGTCACAGAAATAAGTTATTTGGGCCTTTGATTTAAATCAATAATATATTAGGGTTGGAATTATTTCTGTTATATAAGAAATAATGTCCAAATAATCCTAAACTCAAATGTTCCATGTTGGGTTTATTCCATATAGTGAGCATGAGCAGTTTGGTGATTTTTGGAAGTACCTAGGTATTTTTAGAAAAGCCACAAACTTGCAGAAATATTAGAAAACAAAACAAAATTAAAACAGAAAGCAGAGAGAGAGAGAGAAAGCAAACCTGGCGGCCCAGCTGTGGTCCAGCACTGTTGGCCCAGCCCACTTCCTTCCCTTGTCTTCTTCCAGCTGCTGCCAGGAGGACGCCGGGCGTGTGCTCGCCGCGCGCGCGCCACCTCCACCCTGCTCTGGCCGCCTCCTGCTTCCCCGGCCCCTTCTAGCGATGCCACGGAGATGCGCCGAAGCCCCTGTCCCCTCTCCCTCACTCGCTGCTCTCTCCCCCCTCCCCTGACTCTCCCTTTAGCTCACCCGAGCGCAGCCCTCGCCACCGACGAGCACCGCCGTGGCCACAGCCACTGCCTCACCTCGCCGATGCGCTCAGAGGCTCCACCTCGACCCCCTCTTCCTCCTCACCGAGCCACGCCCCGCGGGAGCCCCTGCAACGCCGCCATCAGCTCCGTCTTCTTCCTCGGACTCCGGCGATCGCCGTCGCCACTCCGTCGTCTCCAGAGCCTCCCCCGAGCTGCCGACCCATCCATGCGATGCACTGTGAGCCTCTGAACTGTTTCCCCCTACTCCCGTGCACTAATTCGAGCTCTAGCTCTCATTTTCGTCGAGACCGAGACCTCGCCGGCGCCGGCCATGTCGCCGTCGTTGTTTTGGCCGGCCTTCGTCCAAACCAAGCACGTCACCGCACTCAGTACACCCCCGGGAGCATGTTTCACCCACCAGCTCCTCCTCCCGTGCACCACAACGCCAAACCCGCAGGTGCCCGAACGCCGGCCGCCGCCACGAGCTCGACTCCGGCGAGCTCGTTCCACCCCGTGCCTCCCGCGTGCCTCCCCTGGATGCGCGCGAGCAAGGGAAACCCTCGGGTGCCCTTGGCTTGGCCCAAAACCGCCCGTAGCGCCACTCCGACGATCTTCCGCCACGGTTTTGGTCGCTGCCGGCAGAACTCCGGCGAAGCCGATGTGGCGCTGTCATTAGCCTCTGATGACGCCCTAACTAACCCACCTAGCTCACTGACACCTGGGCCCCACGCCCTAAATAATCTAGGCTTTATTTCAGTTTAGATTAGTTTATAATCACGCGGGACCCACCAGTCAGAGTTGACCGTGCTGACGTGGCTGTTGACCCGGCCCCACATGTCTGTGACCCAGACTGCTCTGTGTCACTGACCAGTGGACCCCACTGGTCAGGTTTGACTTGGCCAACCCAGTTGACCCGCTGACATCACACCTATGTCATGCTGACACATTAATTCAATTACTGGATTTATTCTTATTCAGGAAATTCCAGAAAATGCCCTAAACTTCCAAAAATCATAGAAATTCAACCGTAACTCCAAATGAAATAATTTATATATGAAAAATTATCAGAAAAATATGAAGAATCTGTTTATGGCATTTGCATGCATGTTAGAGAAACTTATATCCTCTGTTTAGGACAATTCAATTAAATGGCATTTAAGAAAGCACATATGGGGTTTGAATTTGAACCTAGGGTCCAAACCAACTTCATTTAATATGGTTGCTAGTTGCATTAGTTCAATCAACAGCATATTGCCATGTCATGAGCATGCATCATATTGTTGCATTGCATTGATTGTGTTTCCTTCTTTATTGCCGGAAGTTGTCCCCCCTCGATAGACTTGGTTTCGACAATGAGTTCGATGACACCAATGAAGAGCTATAATATCTTCAGAAGTGCCAGGCAAGCAAAACCCCCTTGTTAATTCCGATACAATCCCACTCTCTCGCTCCTACTCTCTTTTACTGCATTAGGACAACAACGATTCAACTATTACTTGCTGCGGTAGTTGAGCCCTTATCTTCTGCATGACCTGTCATTGCCACAGTAAATAGATGAAACCCACTAGCATGAGTAGGAGTTGTTTGAGCCCTGATGTGCCTACTCATTCATGCTTGTTTGTCATGCCTGCTATTGCTTAGAGTTGTGTCAGGTCTGATTCATCGGGGATGAATTGGAACCGTGATGAACATGTCCTACTGCGTGTGAGCTAAGTGTGTGAACACGATTTGGTAAAGGTAGCGGTGAGAGGCCATGTAGGAGTACATGGTGGGTTGTCTCATTGAAACCATTCTTAGGAACTGAGTTCTGTGTTTGTGATCCATGACCAGCTACTACCACGCATTGGGCCCGAAACCAATGGACCCTCTCGACTTATTAACTACCCTTGTCCTCTGTCCAGGAGTTGCAACTAGTTTCTGGTGTTTGTAGGATATGTGTTGGCGGCCGTGCATAGTGCTGATCCTAGGGGTGGGCTATGATGCGGTAGATACACCGTGGCACGGTGTACCGGGCGCCCATTTGGTGTCTCGGGAACCCTGCACACATCGTTTGGGGCTGTGAGCGAAACTCCGGCCGGATCTCCTCGCGGATGGAACCCGAATAGGCGATAAACCTGGACTAGAGACTCGTGTGGTTAGTCACACTACTAGGGAAAAGCCTATACACAGAATCTTACCAGCAGCGCGCTTTAAAATCAGGCGCTGCTGCTAAGTAGCAGTAGCGCGGGTTTTTAAACCTCGCTACTACTAAGTTGATAGCAGTAGCGCTGGTTTTTAACCCTCACTACTACTAAGCGGTCTCTACCGTGCCCCCCGGGACATGCCATAGTAGTAGCGCGGGTTTTTAACCCTCGCTACTACTAAGTTGATAGCAGTAGCGCTGGTTTTTACCCTTCGCTACTACTAAGCGGTCTCTACCGTGCCCCTGGGCCATGCCATAGTAGTAGCGAGGGTTATAAACCCGCGCTACTACTAAGTTTTTACCCCTCGCTACTACTAAGAGGTCTCAACTGTGCCCCTCCGGGACATTCCATAGTAGTAGCGAGGGGTAAAATTCCTCGCTACTACTAAAGGTCCCATCTTGAAACTCTACCCCCCCCCCTGTGGATCGCCTTTTCGGTTTTGTAAAAAGCAAAATAAAATGATAAAAACTTCAAAAATTAAAATCCTTCGAGATGTAGTTATATTACTACATCTACTAGTTAGGAAAATTTAAAAACTTAAATTTGGACATGTTTTGCAAAAAGTGTAGGGAAAATATAAAACGGCTATAACTTTTGCATACGATGTTAGAAAAAAACGTATAATATATCAAAATGTTTCAAAAATTAAAATCCTTCAAGATGTAGTTATGTTCTTACATCTACTATTTAGGAAAATTTAAAAACTTAAATTTGGACATGTTTTGCAAAAAGTGTAGGGAAAATGTAAAACGGCTATAACTTTTGCATACGATGTCAGGAAAAAACGTATAATATATCAAAATGTTCAGCACGAAAATCCGCATACAATGGAGACGGCCTACAGCTTGTTTGCAAATTTTTAGAATCCTCAAATTCTAAAAGGAAAAAAAGTTATGCTCAAATTTCAGTTTTTTTAATTTTGGTCAAATCTGGTCAAACTGTGGTCAAACTACTTATTCAAGACGTATTAGTGTTACTAAATAATTATTCAAGAATATTAGTGTTACTAAATAATTATTTCAGTTTTTTGGAATTTTGGTCAAATCTGGTCAAACTATGGTCAAATTTTGGTCAAAATGTGGTCAAACTCCTTATTCAAGAAATATTAGTGTTACTAAATAATTATTGTGGTTTAGAAAAATAGTTTCAAACTCAAACAGCGAAATGTGTGACTTCATGCTCAAGCTAAACTCCCGAGGATTAATAGGATTGACATCTTACTATTGTCAGGAAAACAACAAGTGCAGACTTGGAATCGAGGGAGAATAGAACCCGGAAGTTAAGCGTGCTCAGGCTGGAGTAGTAAGAGGATGGGTGACCGTCCGGGAAGTTAGATGATTTGGAATGATGAGGGGTGATTAGATATTAAATTGAGCAGCGATGAGGGTAATTAGAGATTAGAGGTTAAAATAATTCAGAAATTTGAAAATTCGGGCAAAAAATTCAAAAAAAATATTCCGCGGGTTAGTAGTAGCGCGGGTTTTTACCCACGCTACTACTAACGGACGTAGTAGTAGCGCGGGTGCGCCTGCTCTACTGCTATACGTTAGCTGTAGCGCCTTATTAGTAGCGCCGGCCCCCGCGCTGCTAATAGGCTCAAAACACGCGCTGCTGCTAGGCTTTTCCCTAGTAGTGTCAGGTCGTGGCCGACTCCCTCGCCAGGCTTCCGCTTGAAGGTTGCTGAGATACACGACGTGTACATGGTGGTAAGTGGCGAGAGCGTGTGTGAAGAAGTACACCCCTGCAGGGTTATAAATGATCTATTCGAATAGCCGTGTCCGCGGTAAAGGACTTCTGGATTGCCTATAACAGTTCATAGACAAGTGAAAGAGGATATACTCTAAAATGCGCAAGATAAGTGTGAGTGCTATGGATGGCCTTCTTGTAGGGAGACGGGAGCGGATCCATAGTGGTGTATTGAATGGTGAATATGTGGACTCGTGTGCGCCACCTCAAAAGAGTTGCTTGTAGTCGTAGTTCAGGTTAGCCACTGAGTCAAAGCTAACTTGCTACAGTTAAACTCCACTACCCCTTGGTTGATACCGATGCATATGTAGTTAGTTCTGATGTAAGTCTTGTTGGGTACATTTGTACTCATGTTTGCCTATTTTATGTTTTGCAGAGAGACGTCAGTCCCGCTAGTAGTTCCGTGTGGACTTCAGCGTTTAGCTTGATACCTCATCTACGATCTTGTGCCCTCGGCAGGATCTGGTAGATAGTCAGGCTTCTTAGCCTTTTTCATTTATAGATGTCTGTACTTAGACATGTTAAGCTTCCGCATGTGCTTTGATTTGTATGCTATGATTGTTGGGTCATGAGACCCATGTTTGTAATATCTCGCTCCTCGGAGCCTAATGAATAAATACTTGAGTTGTAGAGTTATGTTGTGATTCCATGTTGTATTTACACATATCGAGCATATTGTGTGTATGATTGAAATGCTTGGTATGTGTGGGATACGACAATCTAGTTGTTTATCCTTGGCAGCCTCTCTTATGGGGAAATGTAGTCTAGTGCTTCCATGAGCCATAGTAGTCCGCTACAGCCCGGTTCACCGGAATCCTGTTAGCCCAGCACTACTGCTCAGGACACTTGACTGGCCGGCATGTGTTTCACTTCGTTCATGTGTCTGTCCCTTCGGGAAAATGTCACGCGATGACATCCGGAGTCCTGCCTAGCCTGCTATAGCCCGGGTTCCCGGAGTCCTGTTAGCCCAGTGCTACAGCCTGGATTCACACGCTGCTGACCGACATGCCCGACGTGATTCATGTATGCCTGTCCCCATAGGTTAGTGCCGCTTTGGGTTCATGACTAGCCATGTCGGCCCGGGTTCTCTGTCATATGGATGCTAGCGACACTATCATATACGTGAGCCAAAAGGCACAAACGGTCCCAGTCCATGGTAAGGCGACAACCGTGGGAATACCGTGCGTGAGGCCGCAAAGTGATATGAGGTGTTACCGGCTAGATCGATGTGACTTGGAATCAGGGTCCTGACAACACTATGGAAGAAACTTGCCTCAATGGCTTTGGATGCACAAGCCGTATTCCCGCTTAGTATAGAAATTGGGCTAGCAAAAGATTCTAAACAACAAACACCACATGTTGGAGGATCCATAACAATATTACTTCTATGCAAATGTACCCAAACATAACTAATTTTCTCTAGTGAAAATAATTAATGGGTATTTACAATCATAAAAGATGTCCAAGAAAATATATTTGTACGTGGAAGTTCTCCTTCGTACATATCTTTCATGAATTGCTAGTATATATGACCAATATTGGGATTGTCAATCTTCAATAGATTTTACTTTCTAAAACCAATGTGAAACTACTACTAGGCATGATACAAGTATATGAAGCACCTATAATTTCAACTTCATGATATTCAAATCATTCCACAATTTACTATAAGTGAAGATGAGAGTAAATGACAAACTACTCCGAAAGATATAAGTGAAGATCAATTTGTATTCAAATAACTAATTAGCTATGTGAATACTCACTCCAAATGAAGATTTTATATCGAAGTATTTTATTAAAATAGCAAGCAAAATTAAAATAAAAGGACACACCAAGGATAGCACACATCGTGTGAAGAAGCAAAAACTTAGGCTCAACAGAGACTAACGGACAATTGTTGATGAAGAAAGTGGGATGCCTACCAGGGAATCCCCAAGGTGAGATGATTGATACTACTTGGAATATTTACTTGGGATTCCTTGGGCATCCCCAAGCTTGAGCTCTTGTGTCTCCATAATTCCTCTCATATCACAGTTTCCTTAAATCTTAAAAACTTCATCCATACAAAACTCAACAAGAACTCGTGAGATAAGTTATTATAAATCAATGCAAAACCTTATTATTACCTACTGTAACAAATCACTAAAATTTTAATTAAAAATTGCATACTTACTGCTTATGCATATTTAATACTCTTATCCTCAATAGAATCATTAAACAAGCAAACATATGCAAACAATGCAATCATAATAACTATTTGTCTAAACAGGACATTCTGTAAAGGATGAAGCAAGATCCATACTTATTTAACACAAAAAATTCTGAAAATTTACCAAACAGCATAAAATTTATCATATCTTATTTTTAAAAATTTCAACATTCTATCACATTCTGACTTCTCTAGAGAAGTCACACATTAGCGTGCAACTTTCTGTTTTGAAACAACAACTCATATACTTGCAAACTAAGCATGGTGAAGGCTATCCTTGAAATAAAAGAAACAAAACATTATTCTAAATAACATAAAGCAAGTATAATTAAAATAAAATGACGCTCCAAGCAAAACACATATCATGTGACGAATAAAAATATAGCTCCAAGTGAGGTCACCGATAGTGTTCATGACAAAAGAGGGGATGCTTTCCGGGGCATTCCCAAGCTTAGTTTCTTGGGTATTCCTTGAATATTACCTTGGGGTGCCTTGGGAATACCCAAGCTTAGGTTCTTTCCACTCCTTATTCTCCTCATATCGATAGCTCACCCAAAACTTTAAAACTTCAATGACACAAAACTTAACAGAACTTCGTGAGATGGGTTAGTATGATAAAACAAATCATTCACTTGGGTACTGTAAAGATAAGATTCATAATTGTTTCCATATAATGCCTAATATAATCTATCATTTCCACAATTTATGTTGACCAATATAAGCCATAGAAACTATAAAACAAGCAAACTATGCATTGAAAACATAATATGTCAAAAACATAACAGTCTATAATGATCTAAATAGTGACCATACTTCTCTCACTCTAAACATTAATAAAAATTCAGACAACATAGGAATTTTTTATATCAATTATGTGTAAAAAAATTAAGATCCAAAGCATGTTCCAGTGAATTATAGAAACTCCTGGACTTAGCGCAAAAGTTCTTGTTTTTGGACAGAATCAAGTAAACTATCATCCACACTATCCCAAAGGCTTTACTTTCGCACTTTATTGAACAAAAGCTATAAAATATGATTACTACAGTATCTTAATCATTTGAACACACAAAAACATTAGATAGAAATATTGGGTTATCTGCCAACAAGCACTTTTCTTTAATGCCTTCTTCTCTAGGCATGATGATTTTAATGATGCTCACGTAAAACATAATGGGAGCATCATGAAGCATTTGGCTAGCACATTTAAGCCTATCCCACTTCCTAAGCATAGGGAGTTTCTGGGAAAACAACTTATGGGAGCAGGAATCAACTAGCATAGGAAGGCAAAACAAGGATAACTTAAAAAATTTCAACACATAGAGAGGAAACTTGATATTATTGAGATTTGTAGAAGCATGTATTCGTCTCTCATAATAATTTTTAGTAGCATCATGGATGAATTC